>NC_133650.1:192399501-192699501 GCF_009905375.1 Apium graveolens
GATAAAATATCCAAAGACTAGTCAACATTTGAAAATCTTAATACTTGCTTCAAGAAGGGAAAAGCCTCTTAGAAAATGACAAACATGCATATATCAACAAAGATAAATTTTAACAGAAACAATAATTCATTAACATCAAATCTTGCAATAAAGCAAGATAATTCAAGAGCAGTACCGACAAGTTCAAATGGAGAAACTTCGACATGGGGCACAAAAACCCGGACAAAAGCAACAATAAAGTACTAATTCCCCGCTAAATTGTGAAACATGAATTTAAAGATAGTCTATGATCCAACAAAATAAAAACAAGTTCAGAAGTTCAATATGAGCCATAAAGGACTTTAATCCTCATCTGGAGCTTGACTGGCAGAAATGGTTGCAAGAGGGGTCATAAGCTCACCCTTATCACTAGGGGCCTTAAGCGCACCCTATGCAACCTCAAACTCTTCCAACAAAAAAGCATCATCGGGGAAGAGCTCATTATAGGTCTTCACTATGTCATTTATGTCCCACGACTCCCACTCTCCACGAGAATACTCCAACATCATCTCCACACGTGTGCACATAATTAGTTGCTTGGCAGCCTTGTTAGCCTCTTCACGCATCTATGATTCCAAAAACTGGACTTTGACTGCAAAATAATCAAGTTCTTTCTGGATCTCCTTAGCCATTTTTAGATTCTCATCATCACGACCAACTGGAGATTGGAGCTTTTCTGGGCATGTCTTGTGCTCTATCTCAAGACGAGAGAACCTTTCAAATTTGCTTTCTTAAAAGTCATGGAGAGCCATGATGCTTTGGAAAACCTGTGCAAAAGACAAGAAAGATTGAGTGAGCAAAGGAATAATAGAAAAATGTGCAACAGTAACAATTGAAGACTAAAATAAGAAGCACTTACGTGAAAGGCTTGACCAGCAGCTTCATCAAAAGTTTGACTAATACCTTTGGCAGAATAGCTCTCCATGGTCTGAGGAAGAAGTAGATCTCCTAAGTGCTCTACAAACTGGGATGGATTGGCATCAACATCATAGCTGTAGTAAACAAGAGGCATAATAGTATCTGGTTGCTCTTGGTTAAGGAAGCTCGAATGACCTGTCTTTGTCTTTTTAGGAGGGGGCTAAAATTGGGACTCAGATGTAATATCCGAGATATATCGTGTAATTATTTTTACTAATAAATAATTATTATTTATGTTCAGTATCTATTCTGTGAATTATTTGTTAAGTGTTATATGTGTTGGGATGTTTAAAAATAATATTAATTGAGTACTTTAATTTTTATATGTCCAAAATAAAATATAGATAATTGTCATATCTTCCTATTTATTTTTATGTTGATTTATGATTTTATAGGAAATATATGGATTTTATAAAATCTTTTTCCGAGTATATAAAAACTATTTTATACAATCGGGAACCAACCGACGTCATCCATTTTTACGTTTTATAACCCGAAACTCTTCTGAAAACTCCTTCCTAACTTAATTGCAATATTCCGAGCATTTTCCATGTTTCGACTTTTTCGATCCGGAGTATGGTTTGTCCTGTGCGGTCCCGGCGCAATATTTTCGATAAATTATTCATTTCGGTAAATCAATAAAACTCGTATTTTTGATAAACGAGATCTTTTTATTAAACTATCACAATTATCACCCCGTAATACGTGTAATCAGGCGCTGAGACCTAGACCGCAGTACAAATTGTACTGATTTGGATAATTATCCTGAAAACCGATACCGTTTGGAAGATACTAATTTTCCGTAATTATAAATTGCCTCTACCGTCTTTTATTTTGTACCATAAATCATTTGCAAACAGTATTCACAGAGTTTTTACAGAGAAAATACTATAATTATATTTTGTTCTTCGTAATCAAACACAAATTCGGAGGCGTTATCGATATCCGATTTTGGCGTACATATACTCAAAACGAAGCTACTGAAATCTGGAATCCAAATATTTCATCAATTTCAACCCAGAAACATCAGGTGATTTTCTATTTAATTATTTATATTCGAATTTCTTGGTATTTTAAATTTTGAATATTTGTTCGAGAGATTGTTTGCATGATTTGATGATTGTATGTGGTAGAGCTTGTTTTCCTGATCATTTTGGTATATTATACTCTTGATTTAGAGTTCAATAACATGTTTAATTTTAGGTTTGATTCTCGGAATTTAGAAATTAGGGTTTATATTACTTTGAATGTTTTCAATTCGATTTGGGGGAATCTTTGTTAGGGGTTTTCAGTCGATCTTGATGGGTGCTTTGTGTTCCTTATCAAATTTGCAATCGAACCATGTATTTACATATCACAAACGATTTCTGATAAGCACGGAGTTGTCTTTTGAAGTTTTCGCCGGTTTTTATGAACTTTTAGCCGGATTTTAAATTCCAGGCAGCGTTTGAATTGATGGTGAGTTGATTTGAGTTCCTGGAGTGAAATAGAATGAAAACCCCATGAGTACCAAGTCTTGCAACCCTGTTTTTGTTGAAATCGAGCCTCGCCGGATTATTTTCCGGCCACCAGATTATGCAGTTCGTCCGGCGGGTTCTTCAGTTGTTGGGTGACCCGTTCGGGTCGATTTTGACCCGGGGATTGACCCGGTTTCGATCTATTTCTGTTCTAAAAATTTTCTGAAATTCTGTTCTTGCACTTTAACTCCTAATGTTTCCAAAACTTTACAAATTCTGGATTCCTGCTTTAAATTCTTTCAAATTTCGGATTTCTTTTTATAAATTATTTTCAAAATTGTTTTTAATTTCAAAAAAATCCGAAAATGATTATTTTAATTCCAAAAATCATTATTTTAATTCAAAAAATTATTTTTAATTCAAAAATAAATCTGAATTAATTAGTTAATTAATTTTAGTTAATAATTAATTGATTAATTGGTCAATTAATTTGAAAATTAATTGATTTAATTAATTATTAATTAATTATTTAATTATATTTAATTATTTAAAAATGATTTAAAAATTTCGAAAATTAGTTTCGAGCTTTAAAATATTATTTTAAATTGTTTTCAAGACTCGATAATTATTATAAAATTGTTTTGAAGCCAGATTTGGCCAACCGAACCCTGTTTATTACTTTAAATTTGATCAAATGACCGTTTTAATTCCGAAAAATTATTTTAAATACCTAAAAGCCTGTTTATGGCCCGGGACTTCCTTATAAATGAAATTTCACTGATTGTTTGACGTGCTCTGTGCTATATGTGATTTATTTGTTTGACTGTCGGTCTATGTGATCAGTGCTTACTTGTTTTAGTATAACTTTTAATCCGTAAATCGGATTTGGGTAAAACGAAGGGTAGATGAAACCTTAAGACGTCCATGTGATGATTAGAATAATGTGAGATGAATATTGATAGATACTTATGATGCCTAGCAGAGTAAGCAAGGCGTAGGAATGAGAAGCAGGTGATCAGAAAATGGAATCGACATGTAGAAAATATAACAAGTGATCAGAAAATAGAATCGAGGCATAGGAAAAGTAGACAAGTGGTTGTTGAAGAGAGTCACTTGACGAGTACAAGTGAAATTGGAATCGATTGTGATAAGGTAAGTACTTCTAAACCTTTTTCGAGATATAATGCAAATATTTCTAAACTTTCTCGTAACATATTGTTAAGTGTTCAAAATAACTTTGTTTTATATTGTAAATACATTGAATCCTTCAGCCTTGAACCTGAGCCACATCATTTGATCTTTGAGCCGTAAGCCTTATTCTTTGTGAACCATTTCTTGTTGATTTCCAAATACTAAACCACGCAAATATGACACTACTCTCCAAATATACAACCACCAAACACTGGAATAAAATTGTTTGAACATCCAGAAATTTTTATACTCAACCATACCTTTTGACATCAAAGAACTAAACTTTGTAAACCATTGTTCATCTAATACCCGATTCTCCTACAGGCTGAAGGCCATTTCTTATACATACTTCGATACCCCTTGTGATACTCATGAAATGCATCATGCCTTTATATAAATGTTTCATCACTGTTGATTACGATCTTGTTTTATTAAATTATATTGTTTATCATATTGAACTGCTTTAGAATTGGATAGTTTTTTTTATATAGGGACCAGATTCGTGGTCAGACCATATCAATGGTCAAGTTAGGCCAATATGTGCCTTGGATCCAGTAATTAGAGCAGTGTTGTATGCTTTGCTCGGGGTTAGTGCGTGACTGATCAGCAACCTAACCTTGGTTTTAAAACTTAAAATCAATATCCAATTCTAATGATTATTTAACAATAAATTTGATTCCTCTGAACCATTTCGTTTGATCATTGATTAACCTCAATTATTGTCATTGTGACTTGCTGAGCTAGTTAGCTCACTCTTGCGAATCTTTTTATGTATTCTATAGTTAAGAAGGATACGGTTGATAGCGAGGTTTTCCCAGTTCAATGTACGAGATAGGATTCCAGATTATGTTGGATCGAGCTAGTAGGAGCTTATTACAGTAGTGAGATAGTATGATTGTAAGAATAATTTCATTATCAGTTGTAAGTTAAATTAGTTGGGATTTGGTACGTTGTAATAAAAGTTAAGGTTATGGCTTGTTTTCATACTTTAACCTGTTGCGATCCGTGGTTATGTAAAGCAGGGTCATTGCAAATAATATTTCATATACAGGTTTATATATTGTGTATGTGTTGTGGACCCCAAACTTCTAACCCGGGTTTGGAGGGCGCCCCAGGTTGGTATCAGAGCTACATGTTATAGTCACTAAAACAAGCCTAGATTGTCAGGAATGGGTAGAGGGTTAGGATTAGGAATAGGATATAGAAAGATAAGTCATCGTGAGGTTGAGTGCGACTGTATAGTAGGTCTCCGGCACGGTTCGTGTTGTGATTCGGGATTCTTAGCTTGCGACGTGATTCCAAATAACGACAATGGCAGATCCTGATTTCCCTACATCATCTGATCGTTTGGAGCCTTCCTTTTGAGGATCGTCATCTTTTTCTAAATTTGATTTGCACTTTGTTCTTCCATCGGTATTAATGGTATTACCTTCTGTTATGACAGTTGCGCCTCTCCAAGTTATTCCACGCTATTCTATCACCTCTTGATACGAGACTACCTATTCAAAAAACTCCATTTGCTTATTCTTGTTCTTCTGTACATTCAACTATGAATGTATCTTTTCAGTTTACTCTACACCATGTTCTATACCCTCAGTTTAAAAACCTATCTTATGGAACAACAGTATTTACGAGAAGGGATGCGATAGCTACAGTAAATGGTAAGTACATGAGATATTAATAAAGGTGAAAAGGAGTTTAGAAAGAAGATTCACGTGTTTCGGAGGATGGCTTCTACCAGATTAAATGGGGCCACTAGTGAATAGACCACCCTTGATTAATTGTGAAATGGACTAGAGGAATTTTGAAAGAGTTAGAGAGAAAAATATAGATCTGGAATTTTCGTAGAATTAGATGATGGTGCTATGATAAATGTGATATATAAGTAGTGATGTGATGTGACGTGACATAAACAAACTTTGTTCTATGAAATAGACTTGTTGGCTGTTGGATAGACCTGTTCTACTTAATAACTGCAAAGATGATGATAGGCGTACTACCAGTATGGGAGCTTTAAAATGAAGCCACGAATAAGACAATATGCAACGATAGCTGAAGTTTTCATAGATTAAGGAAGGTAATAGACCCAAGGAAGGAGAGGAGATAAATGGAAGTGAATGGACCTTTGCGTGATTGATTCTTTAACTTGGTATCTGGTTATAAGAAGGACAATAACCAACTCATATAGTAAGGACAACCAGATGTGTGATTATCAACATTTTTTTTAAACAAGTTTTCGAAAAAAAATTCCCTTATAAAAATTTCTAAAAACATTTTTGGAATAAAATAAGTTTTAAACATCGGTTGTCAAGTTACTACTTGAGTTTCTTGTTTGTTAAAAGACCCGGATTACCTGGAAGGATGTTGTATCAGGCTTAGTATTGCTAATTCGGAGAACAAAGTAACCTGCGATTATGAAGAAGTTGATTATTCCTAATAGTAAGGTGCAAGTATTGTTTGATAAGATTAACAACAGAACCAGCGTACGGAGTAACTATTCATCCAATTACTGGGACTATCAGAGTTCAAGGAATTCATTGATTTAACGGAAGCCTGAGCATGACCGAAGAAGATTGGGAAGATTTCCAGACTTTTCTAAAAGAAGAATACATTTAACAAAAGGATCGTTATGTTGAATGATTCATGGTTATTCTAAATTAAAAAGAGGAAACTCGAGGTTATCTGATAAGAACGCTATTATGATCAAATTGTTAAAGTATTATACGTGTAGATACGATGTTACAGACGCAAGACTTAACAAGTAAGAATTTACCATAATACTTAGTTCGCGAAGGCATTTCAGCGTACCTTCTAAAAGTTGTTATATGACACAATTGGGATATGATTGAACAAGCTCGAAAGATGAATATAAGTGAAATGTGGATGGTGACCAATGGTATCATTCTTGTCCTCAATATTATAGCGTATGTCCCTTTTTAATTCCTAAAAATGTATGAATTTCTTTTCTTAATAAATTCTTTCTGATGATATCAAAAAGGAGGACGTTGCATTCCTTTCAAATTTAATTGTTCCCCTCAAGTTTTGCTCTCTGATTGGGACAAACAATGTTATGGTGAGACGCTTTGTCGGAATGACGAAGAGTCGGGTGGGACGCCACCTAATCATGTGCTGTATGCCATATGGTATGAAAGACTGGCCATCTTAAGTACCAATGTGGTTGTTCATTCATATTCAAATCATTACTTCTTCTTTCTTTCCAACTCTAAGTTTATTAAAATTGTGAATCCTTCTAGTTGTTTCTTCGTACAGCCGTTCTTTGCAAGGGTTTTTCAAGTAAAAGTCAACGTATTATGAACCAAGCGGGCAAAGTTCCATCTATCTCTCATGCATAAAAAGGAAACAAGGGCATATGGCAAGGATTGCAAATCACTAGCCCTAGCCAGGGATGCACTAAGAGTCAAGAGAATCTACTTCAATAAGAAATACATCTCCGAGAACGAGAATTTGTGATTTTCCTGTGAAATATATTATTTAGAATACAGATGTGATGACGTGAATGATTATTTCGGATACCTTATGCATTAAAGTATTGAAAGATGTGAGAGCAACTTGATCATTTATTTCTCAAGGTTTTATTGATAAGATGAATCACCCTGTTGAATTGATAAGATTATGACTAAAGGACTAGCAAGTTAAGAACGTGCAATTATTAAATAAGTAAGTACCAATGGTGGAATTGAGATTTCTGGCAATAAGTTGTGAGAAATTGGTATTAATAGAGATAAGAGGATTGGACATTATTCTAAGGAATGGATTAATTATTTAAGCGTGATGCCTAGATAGACCATCGTGATGAAAGATAGTTCTGAAGACGCCAAATGAGAATATGAAAAAGTTTAGAGGACGAAGGAAGGTTAAGAACTTATTAACAATGATTTAAGATTACAGTGACCAAAATGTAAGTGCTATGGCGATTATAAATAAAGGTCAAGAGCAAACATAACTTAAAGATTTTATAGTCTCAAAATATGTTTCCAGACGAGTTACCAATATTTCCTTCAGATAGAGAAAGTGAGTTTATGATTGATTTAGCACCTGAAATGAAGCCAGTGTGCAAAGCCCCGCACAGAATGGTGCCGTACAAAATAAAGGAGTTACCAGAGCAAACGCAGGAGATAATTAGAAGAGGAAGCAACTGGACCTAGCGTACCCCCTAACGTGCATCGGTATGATTTGTTAATAAGAAAGATGGAAGTGTGAGATTATGTGTTGATTAGCGGAAGCTCAACAAGTTTATTCTCAAGAGCAATTATCTGTTACCTCGAACCAATGATTTGTTTGATCAATGAAAGAAGCAAAGTATTTTTACAAGATTGATTTAAGACTGCGTATATTACCCATTGAAGATTGAATCTATGAACATATCCAAGATAATTTTCAGAACGAAGTACTGTTGTTATAAAATTCTAGTAATGTTAGTTGGATGAACTGATATACCAGTAATATTTAAATTTGATGAGCAGAATCTTGAAGGAGGAATCTGGATAAGATGTAGTTGTGTTACTTAAGGTCAAAGAAGAACCATGCAACTTATATAATGATAGCTGGGAAGTCAAAGAAGAAAGAAGCGGTATGAAAAGTTTACCAGGTGAAAGCTTTAATGGCAGGAAGTATAATTCTTAGCATAAATAGTCAATGAGGAGGAGATAAAAGGGGATACAGTAGAGAAATTAAAGATAGTATGAATGAAGAAAGACCAAAAGCACCAACAAAAGTAAGAAGTTTTATTATTAACCGGTTATTATCGGAAATTTGTTCAAGATTTCTTAAAAGTTGCAGTACCTTTGACGAAGCTAATCAGGAAAAGCAAGAAATTTTTATAAAGTGGAGAAGGGTGAAGAAAGTTTTTTGAAGTTAAATGAAAGAATGGATACGACACATGTTTTATCAATTTGAAAGTATCAAGGAGATTTGGTAGTTCATAGTAATGCTTCTCATAAGGGAATAAGATGTGTGTTGATGCGGCACAATAAAGTATTGTATATGCATCCAGACAACCGAAATCTTATGAGCAGAAGTATCCTCCTCATAATTTGGGACTAGCAGTAATAATATTCGCTCTGAAAGATTGGGAAACATGATATGTATGGAGAAAGGTGTAAGATCTATACGGACCATAAGAGTTTGAAGTATGAATTCACGAGGAAAAGCAAATATAGTGGCAAGAGATAAGCAAAAAGGGGAGAGAACGAATATAGAGACTATACCAGAAGAATTATCTATGGAATTTTAGAAGTTGGAATTGGAAGTCAGGGTTCTTGGTCTAAAAGGAGCAAGAAGGGATAGTATGACCTTTCGGTCGAAGTTGTTAAGAGAAGATAAAAAAGATATCAAAAGAAGATGATGGATGAGAATGTTAACAGTTAGCAAGAGAAGATAATGGATCACGATATTAACAGTTTAATGAGAGGAAAATTATGCACTTAAAAGAATGATCACAGTATCCTCAGATTCCTTTCAGAACTTGGATGCTACAAGTGGCAGAATTTAGGAATGAAATCCTAAAGGGAATTTACAAACCTAAGTATTTAATTCGTTCAAGAAATACCAAATTATACAGAAGTTTAAAGAAGAATATTGATAGCCGAATACGAAAAGGAAATTTTACCACGAATCAGGGGGTGTTAGGCATATTAAATAAATAAAGCAGAGCATCAGAGACCAAGTGGATTATTACAACCATTGGAGATTCCGGAATGGAAGTGGGAGCATATTGCCATGGATTTCATAGTTGGATTACCAAGGACAAAAGCTAATCATGATGCCATTTGGGTTATAGTGGATAGACTTACCAAGTCAGCTCATTTTTTGCCTATAAATGAAAGATTTTCACTCGACAAGTTAGCCCATATGTACTTGAAAGAAATCGTAGTTCGTCATGGAGTTCCTGTATCCATCGTATCCGATCGAGATCCAAGATTTAATTCAAGATTTTGGAAGAATTTTCAAGAATGTTTGGGAATGAGACTGAATATGAGTACTGCTTACCATCCACAGACGGATGGCCAGAGTGAAAGAACGATCCAGACAATCGAAGTCATGTTGCGTGTTTGTGCTATTGATTTCAAAGGAAGTTGGGACGAGCATTTACCCTGGTAAAATTTGCTTACAACAATAGTTATCACGCTAGTATTGGAATGCCACCCTATGAAGCTCTTTATGGACGCAAATGTCGATCTCCTGTATATTGGGATGAAGTGGGAGAACACAAAATACTTGGACCTGAATTAGTGCAGCAGACGAAGGAAGTTGTTGAAGTTATCCAGAAGAGATTGATAGCAGCATAAGACCGTCAAAGGAAGTATGCAGATCAATGAAGGAACGATATGAAATTTGAAGAAGGAAGTTTGGTATTACTGAAAGTATCACCGTGGAAGGGATTAACGAGATTTGGAAGGAAAGGAAAACTAAGCCCAAGATACGTTGGACCTTTTGAGATTTTAAAGCGCCTTGGCAAAGTAGCTTACGAGTTGGCGTTACCTCCGCACATAAAGCACATTCACAATGTTTTTCACGTATCGATGCTTAAGAAGTATAATCCAGACTCCGGGCATGTAATAGAAATGAGCCAATAGAGCTTCAGGCAGATTTGTGTCATATGTAGAGAGTCCGATAGAAATTTTAGAGGAAAGAGAAAAAGTATTGAGAAATAAAGTGGTAAAGTTAGTAAGAGTATTGTGGAGAAACCCAAAGGTTGAAGAGTCAACCTGGGAGTTAGAAAGTGATATGAGAGAAAATTACCCTCATTTGTTTTCTTAGGAGATTCTGAGGACAGAATCCTTTTAAGGGGGGAGGATGTAATATCCGGGATATATCGTGTAATTATTTTTACTAATAATTAATTATTATGTATGTTTAGTATCTATTCTGTGGATTATTTGTTAAGTGTTATATGTGTTGGGATGTTTAAAAATAATATTAATTGAGTATTTTAATTTTTATATGTCCAAAGTAAAATATAGATAATTGTCATATCTTCCTATTTATTTTTATGTTGATTTATGATTTTATAGGAAATATATGGATTTTATAAAATCTTTTTCCGAGTATTTAAAAACTATTTTATACAATCGGGAACCAACCGACGTCATCCGTTTTTATAACCAAAAACTCTTCCGAAAACTCCTTCCGAACTTAATTGCAATATTCCGAGCATTTTCCATGTTTTGACTTTTTCGATCCGGAGTACGGTTTGTCCTGTGCGGGTCCCGGCGCAACATTTTCGATACATTATTCATTTTGGTAAATCAATAAAACTCGTATTTTTGATAAGCGGGATCTTTTTATTAAACTATCATAATTATCACCTCGTAATACGTGTAACCAGGCGCTGAGACCAAGACCGCAATACAAATTGTACTGATTTGGATAATTATCCCAAAAACCGGTACCGTTTGGATCAGTTTTTATAAATAAACGTACCATTTTGTATCTGGAATGATCCAACGGGATACTAATTTTCCGTAATTATAAATAGCCTCTACCGTATTTTATTTTGTACCATAAATCATTTGCAAACAGTATTCACAGAGTTTTTATAGAGAAAATACTATAATAATATTTTGTTCTTCGTAATCAAACACAAATTCGGAGGCGTTATCGATATCCGATTTTGGCGTACATATACTCAAAACGAAGCTACTGAAATCTGGAATCCAAATATTTCATCAATTTCAACCCAGAAACATCAGGTGATTTTTTATTTAATTATTTATATTCGAATTTCTTGGTATTTAAATTATGAATTTTTGTTCGAGAGATTGTTTGTATGATTTGATGATTGTATGTGGCAGAGCTTCCTGATCACTTTGGTATATTATACTCTTGATTTGGAGTTCAATAACATGTTTAATTTTAGGTTTGATTCTCGGAATTTAGAAATTAGGGTTTATATTACTTTGAATTTTTTCAATTCGATTTGGGGGAATCTTTGTTAGGGGTTTTCAGTCGATCTTGATGGGTGCTTTGTGTTCCTTATCAAATTTGCAATCGAACCATGTATTTACATATCACAAACGATTTCTGATAAGCACGGAGTTGTCTTTTGAAGTTTTTGCCGGTTTTTATGAACTTTTAGCCGGATTTTGAATTCCAGGCAACGTTTGAATTGATGGTGAGTTGATTTGAGTTCCTTGAGTGAAATAGAATGAAAACCCCATGAGTACCAAGTCTAGCAACCCTGTTTTTGTTGAAATCGAGCCTCGCCGGATTATTTTCCGGCCACCAGATTATGCAGTTCGTCCGACGGGTTCTTCAGTTATTGGGTGACCCGTTCGGGTCGATTTTGACACGGGGATTGACCCGATTTCGATCCATTTCTGTTCTAAAAATTTTCTGAAATTCTGTTCTTGCACTTTAACTCCTAATGTTTACAAAACTTTACAAATTCTGGATTCCTGCTTTAAATTCTTTCAAATTTCGGATTTCTTTTTATAAATTATTTTCAAAATTGTTTTTAATTTCAAAAAAATCCGGAAATGATTATTTTAATTCCAAAAATCATTATTTTAATTCAAAAAATTATTTTTAATTCAAAAATAAATATGAATTAATTAGTTAATTAATTTTAGTTAATAATTAATTGATTAATTGGTCAATTAATTTGAAAATTAATTGATTTAATTAATTATTAATTAATTATTTAATTATATTTAATTATCTAAAAATGATTTAAAAATTCTGAAAAATAGTTTCGAGCTTTAAACTATTATTTTAAATTGTTTTCAAGGCTCGATAATTATTATAAAATTGTTTTTAAGCTAGATTAGGCCAACCGAACCCTGTTTATTACTTTAAATTTGATCCAACGAACGTTTTAATTCCGAAAAATTATTTTAAATACCTAAAAGCCTGTTTATGGCCCGGGACTTCCTTATAAATGAAATTTCACTGATTGTTTGACGTGCTCTGTGCTATATGTGACTTATTTGTTTGACTGTCGGTCTATGTGATCAGTGCTTACTTATTTTAGTATAACTTTTAATCCGTAAATCGGATTTGGGTAAAATGAAGGGTAAATGAAACCATAAGACGTCCATGTGATGATTAGAATAATGTGAGATGAATATTGATAGATACTTATGATGCCTAGCAGAGTAAGCAAGGCGTATGAATGGGAAGCAGGTGATCAGAAAATGGAATCGACATGTAGAAAATACAACAAGTGATCAGAAAATAGAATCGATGAAAGGAATATGTCCTAAGTCCAATCGTGTATTAGGATTTAGGAATAACTTTTATGTAATCTGTTTTGATTTCATTTTGTTTTTATTACGGGCTCTATCTATTTAAGTGTTTGAATAAGATAAACCATAGTTTAGAGTAAAGCTTTTTATGGATTATGATGAGATCATAATAGTGAGACCTAAAAAGATGATAACTCTAAACTTAAATAGTTCCTGGTCATAGGATTACTAACTGGTAATTAATAATCCGCAAAGATCGGTACATACTATGCTTGCTTCATTATGAAGGATGTCTGTTCTCATAGACATTTGTGTGGTGACACTATAGCTAGTATGTAGGTGCTTATTATAGAATAAGTTCACTGAACATGACTCGCCTAGCTGAACAACTGATGGAGTTCACTCACGTGTCAGCAGTTGTTCGCTTAGTGATAGTTGTACAAGTATCCTTAGACTTGAGGTCATCATAGTCATCTTGTGTACACTGAACTATGCTATGGTTTAGTTCTTAGTCTCCAGGGACAATTATTAGGGCTCTTCTGGGTATAGGAATTTATACACGAAGATAGTGTATGATCAATAAAGGATCTACCCCTTCCAGTGAAGGAAGCAAATGTTCAAGGCTGGTCCACTTATGCTAGTTCAGGAATCTCTGGCCAGAGTAAATGAAATTAGAAAGGAGTTTCTAATTTGCATAGAACTACGCATAGTAAATGGTAAGCAAAGTGATTGAATTAGATAGGCTTGACACGAGATCCATGCCTTGTATTTAATCGGGACATTGTAGGGTAGAAGGAGTTTATTGTACGGTAACTATTCACTGACAGGTTCTTGGTATTCTAAGCAGTGAATTCATATTATCCGGATAGTCGCGATATGTTGAGAAGCATCACTCACGATGTAGAATAAATGTGATTAATTAATTAATCATATTTAATAAATTAGAGAATTTATATAAATAATGATAAAATAGTTGTATTATTATTTATTTCTACTACCGACTTAATATTGAACCTACAGGGTCACACCATAAAAAGATAATGATTTTTTGGTGGAGGAATTAATTAATAATGGCTAATAATTATTTATTTGTGAAATAAATAATTAATTGGCAAATTTAATAATTGATTAAATGAGATTTAATTGATTATAAATTAATTAAGAAAAGTTCTTAATATTATTAATTAAGGATTTAATTTTTGGAAATTAAATCAAGAGAGAGAATTATTTCTAAAGTGTTTAGAAAAAGGATTAATAATTAAAAGGTGTTTTAATTATTAATGAGAATAATAAATGGGATAATAATAATATTATTTATGGGAAAATTTCAGCTGAAAATTTTGCCTATAAATACACTATTATAGACCCTATTTTTATTCCAACCCTAGAAACCCAAAAGTTTCAGAAAATCAAATTCTCTCCACCTCCTCCTCCTCCTAAAAGTCGTTTTCTTGGTGGATACCGGTGGAGTGCTTCACACTTGAGGAGCAACTGCTAAGGATCTCTGATCGTTGTCTCCGAATTAATTTTAAAGGTTAGATTCGATCCCTCGAATTTTTATTCACAATTTATATGCTTTTATTTGGATTTTGTATGTGTAAAAGTGTTTTTCCACGCCCCGCTGCGATTAAAAATCCAACATTGGTATCAGAGCATAGGTTGTATGCATATAGATCTGTGGTAAAAATTTCAGAATTTTATGTGCTTGTATGAATTAATTATGATTTTTACAAGTTATATCATAGATTAATTTTGTCTGATGAGAAATCGTTTCTCAGAATAATTTTGAATGTTGATCTGGGTTCTACAAGTGTTGTAGATCGTCTGGGTATTTTTTTCATAATTTTATGATGTATAGATTTTTTATTATGAATTTTTAAAGTTCTAACAATTAAATTCGTATTAAATAATCATATATATATATAATTGTTAGTAAGTATATATATATTGCATCTGCATATGTGCTGTTGTCTGTGTTGTTTTTTGCAACCGTGAAAGAAAAGCAGACAGAGAAACAGTGGTGTCAGAAGACAGGTACGGCGGCACGGAAATCCGTGCAAGGAAAACGGCGACTGCTGATAACAGGAGGAAGGACCGCGTGTCGACCACGCGTGTGTGGGGCTCACGCGCTGGCGTGCCACGCGCGGCGCGTGGAAGACACGCGCTGGTGACGTCATGCTGACGTCATCAGATGATGTCATGCTGACGTCAGCATAGGGGTTAGGGGCGCGTGGGGGGAGGTCTGACACGCGCCTGACAGCGCGTGTGCGCGTGGCGGTGCGTGGGACACCTTCTCGGGGCGCGTGGGAGCGCGTGGAAGCTCAGAATTTGGTGATTTTGGTGCCGTTGGATTCGTCTTTTCAAGACGCTTCTAATGGTATATTACATGATATTTTATAAAATTGTTTCGAACTGTTTATAGCTAATAGAAGTGTTTTTAAGCTGTTTTTAACTGTTTAAATTGCTTTTAAATGCTTCATGTGATACATAGAGATGTATAATGCTTAGTTCTATGTGCTAGATGATATAACATGCCTACCTTGATGTTTATTCATGTTGATATATGTGATATATGCTTAGTTTATCATGCGATGATAGATTTAGGTGAACTTAAATGAACATAAGGCGTTTGTTAGACAACCTAGTATAGTGAAATTGTTTCATAACCTTAAGAATAATATTATGAATACAATCATGAGATTCTTGTATTTGTGAAACACGTAATTGAATATGAATTTTCGATATGAGAAAAAGGATGATTCTGTCAACAACAGATTTCTATCTGTAAGAAAGGGTTATTAAGTGACGCCTCTTGACAATGCTCCACCCGATCTGGGAATCATCTGATTATTGATTATTGATTTGAAATATTTAATTTAAAAGGAAGAATCTCTTTATAATATGATTATGATTGTAACGTAATATAATCCCTCTAAAATTAAATAATATCAAGTAGTAATTGGCCAATGATACAACGGGCTTGTGTCGGTCATAGCCTTCCAACATGGTAGAAAGTAGTTCTTATTTTTGAATCATTGTCATTTCGTGCCACAGCCGAGGGCTTTGATTTCGAAATAAGAAATACTTGTCTATTACATAGAGATGTGTACATTGAATAAGAATCTAAAGGTCGTTACGTGCCACAGCCGTGGGCCTTTGGGGACTGATTCAATAGTACGGAATGTTGGGTTAGACTAGACTTAGAATATTGAGTTTGTCGTGCCACAGTCGTGACTCAATTATTCAAGAGGCTAAAGTTTGATTAGGGAATAACATAAGATGTAATTGACAAGAGTTGTCTGCCTATTGAACATTACATGGCGTTTCGTGCCACAGCCGGGGTTGTGTAATGGAATGTAGGATCCCTATTCCCACTAGCATTATGAATGCTTAATTTTTCACGTAGAGGGTTGAATAAATTAGGAAAACTAGTGGGAGCCACTTATGAATAAAGACCCGATTCATATAGTGTTTTGAAATGAAATCGAATATTTGCTAAATGTTGTTATGTGTTTATCATTTACAGATTTACTTTGTACGTTATGTCTTCTGCACTATCACTCAGGAGCATACTAGATGCTCACAAATTGACTGGTCCTAATTATGCTGACTGGCTTCGAAACTTGAGAATTGTTCTCAGGATTGAGAAGCTGGAATACGTGATTGACTCACCTAAGCCTACTGAACCTGCTAGTGATGCACATAATGATGAACATGTTGTGTATCGTAAGTGGATAGATGATGCAAATGTTGCTCAATGCATCATGCTAGCTTCCATGAACATTGAGCTACAGAAGCAACATGAGCATATGGATGCTCACACTATCCTCATGCATCTACAAGAGTTGTATGATGTGGCGGGGAGGACAACTCGATATGAGATATCGAAGGAGCTGTTCAGTTGTAGGATGTCTGAAGGATCATCTGTGAATGACCATGTACTTAAGATGATCAATTTGATTGAACGTCTTGGACAACTTGGTTTTGCCATGGATGGGGAGCTGAGCCAAGACTTGGTCTTGCAATCGCTTCCGAGTTCGTTCTCGCAGTTTGTTGTGAACTTTCACATGAATAAGTTGGATGTCAGCCTGCCTGAACTCCACAACATGTTGAAGACTGCGGAATCGAATTTTCCCCCTAAGAAGAGTTCTGTTCTTCTAATTGGTGAAGGTTCCAATCCTAAGAAAAGGAAGAGGAACTCTTCCAAGAAGAAGAAAGTAGGTGAGAAAACGCCGGTTCCACCAAAAGCTGAAGACCCCAAGAGCAAACTTGTTTGCTTTCACTGTAACAAGGTGGGGGCACTGGAAGAGGAACTGCAAGGTTTACCTTGCAAAAATGAAGAAGGAGAAGGGTAGTGAGACTACCGCTTCTGATTCAGGTATGTTCATGATAGAAATGAATATGTCATTTCTACTTGGGTATTAGATACCGCCTGTGGTTCTCATATCTGCAATTTGTTGCAGGGACCAAGGAGAAGTAGGACTCTTAAGGAAGAGGAGGTGATTCTACTGATGGGAAATGAAGCAAGAGTTGCTGCTGAAGATGTAGAATCATTTCATTTACATATGCCTACGGGCAAGACTATTGCTTTAAATAATTGTTATTTTGTTCCCTCGATTGTGAGGAATATTATTCCCAAGTTAGACTTGGATGGATTTTTCATTTATTATTGAGAATAATGAATGTTATATTCTTAGATATAATATTCTTTATGGACGTGGTACTTTAAATAATGGTCTGTATATATGTGACATAATTTACTTCAGATTGAACAAACTAATAAAAGAAAAGGGATGATGAAAATCTCACTTTATAGTGGCACTACAGTCTCCATTTAGTGGACATGGAGAAAGGGCTGCAAATTTGCTAGGAATGGTACACACAGTTGTATGTGGACCAATGTCTATGCAAGCCATGGGTGGGTTTTCATACTTCATTACTTTCATAGATGATAGATCTGGATTCGGATATGTGTTTGATGAAACACAAGTCTGAGGCCTTTGAAAAGTTCAAAGAATATAAGTATGAAGTGGAGAAACAACCAAACATAGTATTATAACTCTTCGATCAGATCGAGGTGGTGAATACTTTAATGGAGAGTTTCTGGATTATCTCAAAGTAAATGGTATAGTCTCCTAGTGGACTCCTCCAGATTGGTATCTGAAAGGAGAAATCGAACTTTGTTAAACATAGTTCGGTCCATGATGAGCTATGCAAATCTTCCAGTATTCCTATGGGATTATGCATTGGAAACCTCAGCATATTTACTGAATAAGGTGCCTTCCAAATCTGTTCCTCAAACTCCGTATGAGATATGGAAAAGAAAGGAAACCGAGTCTTAAACACGTTAAGATTTGGGGATGTCCAGTTTATGTCAAGAAAGTTGAACCAGATAAGCTGGAATATCGATCCGTAAAAGGTAGTTTTGTGGGATATCCTAAAGAGACTTTAGGGTATTACTTTTGCACCGATCATCGGGTGTTTATCTCCAGACATGCTACCTTCTTGGAAAAGGAGTTTATCCTTGAAGGAAACAGTGGGAGCAAAATTGAACTTGATGAAGTTCAAGAAGTACAAACTACTATGGTTCAAGTGGAAACACCTGTTCTGACTGAACAACCTTTTGTGGAACAGCCCATTCATAGATCAGGGAGAGTGTCTCGCTAACCTGAGAGGTATTATGGCCTTGTCATTGAGAATGACAATGAGTTGTCAATCATTGATGTTGACGACCCTGTGACCTATAATGAGGCTATGAGTAGTGTTGACTCAGAGAAATGGCATAGTGCCATGAAATCCAGAATGGAATCTATGTATACGGTATACAAAAGATAGATTATAGCAGATGGCCAGGTGGAGACCTATAAGGCCAGGCTTGTGGCAAAAGAATTCAAACAAAGGCAATGGATTGACTTTGATGAAACTTTTTACATGTAGCCCTATTAAAATCAGTTCGGATTTTGCTTGTGATTAATGTGGTTTAAAGCAAGCTTCTCGAAAGATGGAACATTCGTTTTGATGAGATAATCAAAGAGTTTGATTTTATCAAAAACGTAGATGAACCATGCATCTACAAAAGGGTTAGTGGGAGCGCGATAACATTTCTTGTATTGTATTGAAATAGAGTTGACACACATAACAACATAGCAGACCCACTCACAAGGCTACTTTATGAAAGTCACTTTGATCGTCAAGATGGGTATTAGATACCAGAGTGATTGGCTTTAGTACAAGTGGGAGATTGAAAGGAATATGTCCTAAGTCCAATCATGTACTAGGATTTAGGAATAACTTTTATGTAATCTGTTTTGATTTCATTTTGTGTTTATTACGGGCTCTATCTATTTAAGTGTTTGAATAAGATATACCATAGTTTAGAGTAAAGCTTTTTATGGATTATGATGAGATCATAATAGTGAGACCTAAAAAGATGATAACTCTAAACTTAAATAGTTCCTGGTCATAGGATTACTAACTGGTAATTAATAATCCGTAAAGATCGGTACATACTATGCTTGCTTCATTATGAAGGATGTCTGTTCTTATAGACATTTGTGTGGTGACACTATAGCTAGTATGTAGGTGCTTATTATAGAATAAGTTCACTGAACATGACTCGCCTAGCTGAACAACTGATGGAGTTCACTCACGTGTCAGCAGTTGTTCGCTTAGTGATAGTTGTACAAGTATCCTTAGACTTGAGGTCATCATAGTCATCTTGTGTACACTGAACTATGCTTTGGTTTAGTTCTTAGTCTCCAGGGACAATTCTTAGGGCTCTTCTCGGTATAGGAATTTGTACACGAAGATAGTGTATGATCAATAAAGGATCTACCCCTTCCAGTGAAGGAAGCGAATGTTCAAGGCTGATCCACTTATGCTAGTTCAGGAATCTCTGGCCAGAGTAAATGAAATTAGAAAGGAGTTTCTAATTTGCATAGAACTACGCATAGTAAATGGTAAGCAAAGTGATTGAATTAGTAGGCTTGACACGAGATCCATGCCTTGTATTTAATCGGGACATTGTAGGGTAGAAGGAGTTTATTGTACGGTAACTATTCACTGACAGGTTCTTGGTATTCTAAGCAGTGAATTCATATTATCCGGATAGTCGCGATATGTTGAGAAGCATCACTCACGATGTAGAATAAATGTGATTAATTAATTAATCATATTTAATAAATTAGAGAATTTATATAAATAATGATAAAATAGTTTTATTATTATTTATTTCTACTACCGACTTAATATTGAACCTACAGGGTCACACCATAAAAAGAGAATGATTTTTTGGTGGAGGAATTAATTAATAATGGCTAATAATTATTTATTTGTGAAATAAATAATTAATTGGCAAATTTAATAATTGATTAAATGAGATTTAATTGATTATAAATTAATTAAGAAAAGTTCTTAATATTATTAATTAAGGATTTAATTTTTGGAAATTAAATCAAGAGAGAGAATTATTTCTAAAGTGTTTAGAAAAAGGATTAATAATTAAAACCTTTTAATTATTAATGAGAATAATAAATGGGATAATAATAATATTATTTATGGGAAAATTTCAGCTGAAAATTTTGCCTATAAATACACTATTATAGACCCTATTTTTATTCCAACCCTAGAAACCCAAAAGTTTCAGAAAACCAAATTCTCTCCACCTCCTCCTCCTTCTAAAAGTCGTTTTCTTGGTGGATACCGGTGGAGTGCTTCACACTTGAGGAGCAACTGCTAAGGATCTCTGATCGTTGTCTCCGAATTAATTTTAAAGGTTAGATTCGATCCCTAGAATTTTTATTCACGATTTATATGCTTTTATTTGGATTTTGTATGTGTAAAAGTGTTTTTCCACGCCCCGCTGCGATTAAAAATCCAACAATCGAGGCATAGGAAAAGTAGACAAGTGGTTGTTGAAGAGAGTCATTTGACGAGTACAAGTGAAATTGGAATCGATTGTGATAAGGTAAGTACTTCTAAACCTTTTTCGAGATATAATGCAAATATTTCTAAATTTTCTTGTAACATATTGTTAAGTGTTCAAAATAACTTTGTTTTATATTGTAAATACATTGAATCCTCCAGCCTTGAACCAGAGCCACATCATTTGATCTTTGAGCCGTAAGCCTTATTCTTTGTGAACCATTTCTTATTGATTTCCAAATACTAAACCACGCAAATATGACACTACTCTCCAAATATACAACCACCAAACACTGGAATAAAATTGTTTGAACATCCAGAAACTTTTATACTCAACCATACCTTTTGACATCAAAGAATTAAACCTTGTAAACCATTGTTCATCTAATACCCGATTCTCCTACAGGCTGAAGGCCATTTCTTATACATACTTCGATACCCCTTGTGATGCTCCTAAAATGCATCATGCCTTTATACAAATGTTTCATCACTGTTGATTACGATCTTGTTTTATTGAATTATATTGTTTATCATATTGAACTGCTTTAGAATTGGATAGTTTTTTTTATATAAGGACTAGATTCGTGGTCAGACCATATCAATGGTCAAGTTAGGCCAATGTGTGCCTTGGATCCAGTAATTAGAGCAGTGCTGTGTGCTTTGCTCGGGGTTAGTGCGTGACTGATCAGCAGCCTAACCTTGGTTTTAAAACTTAGAATGAATATCCAATTCTAATGATTGTTTAGCAATTAATTTGATTCCTCTGAACCATTTCGTTTGATCATTGATTAACCTCAATTATTGTCATTGTGACTTGCTGAGCTAGTCAGCTCACTCTTGCGAATCTTTTTATGTATTCTATAGTTAAGAAGGATATGGTTGATAGCGAGGTTTTCCCAGTTCAATGTACGAGCTAGGATTCCAGATTATGTTGGATCGAGCTAGCAGGAGCTTATTACAGTAGTAAGATAGTAAGATTGTAAGAATATTTTCATTATCAGTTGTAAGTTAAATTAGTTGGGATTTGGTACGTTGTAATAAAAGTGAAGGTTGTGGCTTGTTTTCATACTTTAACCTGTTGCGATCCGTGGTTATGTAAAGCAGGGTCATTGCAAATAATATTTCATATACAGGTTTATATATTGTGTATGTGTTGTGGACCCCAAACTTCTGACCCGGGTTTGGAGGGCGCCACATCAGAAGCAAAGTTGCTTTGGATGACTCAGTGCCAATAGATTTGTCATCTTTGAGTCTTTTTGATAACAAATCTTTGCTAGGCACCAGCAAGGGACGAATCACAGGAGGTTTAAATTCTACAATAAGGAGGAAAAGATCGATGAATGTCAAAAGAATTAGGGAAAGACACATAGACATCAAAAGATACGTCAAGAGTATGAAAAAATGACGTATACCTTTGGCGTAAGCATGACCAGAACTCATTTCAAGGTGAGTTCCTCCATCTTTAGGACTGTCAGAAGAAAGGCTTAGGACGGAATCAGATAGCTTAACAATGGGAGTAATGGTGAGCTTGTTCTTGGTCCTACTAGCGGCACTCCTAATAGCAGCCTTCTCATCACCATCAATCTCAGACTTCTTCATCAGTTTACTTGTTTTTAAAATATAATCATCAACATTCACCAGGCTAGCATTACGGATGGGACTGTGAAGACAATTAGGCCACAACCGATCGCCAACCGGCAAACCAAGGATATTTTCTACAACATCCCTCACAACAACTTTCTTGTCATCAAATTCAAAATCAGGATCTACCAGTATGGAAACAAAAATTGACGATTACATGAACAGGAAAATCAAGAACATAACATGCAACGCAAATGAAGACGACAAATGAGGGTAAGTGAGGGTATAAAACTAAATGAGGCTGGACATGTCCAAATCACAAACACAGATAATGATGGAGTAAAACAACATTATACGTGCGGCATGCAAAAGAGAGATTAAAGATTTTTATACAAGTAAAACAAGGAGAAACAAATAAGGACAGAAAAAGACCTTTAGAATTCCAACCCTTGTCATTCACATTGTCATTGTTAAGAATCAAAGGCTCCCCCTTCAGATTGTTCGAGAAGCAATATCATCCACCACCGTACTTCTTATGTCCATAAGAGTATTTAACAACATCAACATCGATTCCCAAGTTATGCTTAGAATTAATGGCCTCTAGACAAGCAAGCGTCCTCCATGCAGATGGCATAAGTTGTCCAATGGAGACATCAAGGGAAGACAACACGTTAGTAACAAGCTTGGGAAAAGGGAACACCATACCGATCTCGAATGGGTAATAGTAGAAGCAAACCCAATTTTCTCTAAGCCAGTCTGCATGTACTTGAAGAGGAGGGATTACCGTAACAACATCACAATGGAATAGAAGCTTGGCCTCTTCGAACTTCTCCTTTCTGAGATTGTTGGACTTGTTGTCATAAGGATCCAAGATACCCATATGAGTCCAATCAAGCTTTTCAGAAACTTCGTCGCTAGTTTCAGCGTTCCTAGAAGAAGAAGCCTTGCTGCATTTCTTGGTCATGTTTGTAGGAAGATAGTGAGGAAGGGAAAAGTATTAAGGAAAAAGATGGGAGGAGACGATATGGAATAAGAAGTATATATATCAGGAATATGATGGGGTTAGAGATAAGAACAAATGAAGAATTAAAGTTTAGGAGACTGGGTGATGTACTTGGACGAAGAGTGATTACGCGAGGAACGAGGAGTCAAGACACTCTAGTAATTTGAAGATGTAATTTTATTAATTCATCTGGCTTAATAAAATTATGGGCTATATTGTGAATACATTTGGGATTTGCACTAAAGCACACAGAATGGGCCACTTACAAGAGATATGGACAATTGGGCCATGACATGAAGAAGGAGGTGGCAAACAAATTAATAGAAGCCCACGAAGAAGGCAGATGGAATAAATCATATGGATAAGAAGATATGGGAAGAATAATTCAAAAAAGAATAACCACTATGAGAAGAAGTGGAGGAAAAGATGGAGTGGTGGGAGGATAAGGATGTAATTTAAAAATAAAAAATATGTATAAAAAGGTTGATAGACTACAATTAGAGGGCAGACATTCTCTACTGGAAAAACTTACACATTGTAATCTTTAAAGAATTTTAGTGAAGTCTTTTCTCGGTTGGATACCAACCCGCGGGTTTTACCCTTAACGGGGTTTTTCGCGTCACTAAAATTTGCTTTCTCTTATTTTATTTGCAATTAAATTATTTAGATATATCTCGATGTTAAGAAAAACCATCTTAGAATAAAACCCGAAAAAACATCTAAAATAGTTTGGCGCCGTCTGCAGCGATAAAGATAACAATAATAGTGTGTGTATGGGATGAGCATGATCGAAATAAATATCCAAACTAAAATCACTAAAAACCGAATAAAATTGAATTATTGAAAACCAGACTAATTAATAACCAAATCGAATAAAAATTGAACCATTAATATGACAACAGTTTGATTTTAATTTTTTTGAAACCAATTACAAACCCAACAGGACCGAATAAATAAATTATATATATTATATATATACATATATTTATATATAAGAATAATAGTATTTTTAATTTAAATTTATTGATCGTCTACAAGGCTCAACTTTAAATTTAAAGGCTAGCTCATTGTCTTTAGCCTTCAGCAGTTGCTAGTTAGTTTATGTCAGGTTAAGTTTATGTTTTTTGATATTGACAACGGTGGGAAGAAACTGGGTACTGGACTACTGGTGATATCTAATTCAGTATCCTGTACCGTTTGATTACACACCGACAATTGACACAAAAAATTTGAAGGCTTGGCTGAAGTATCTTTTTAGTGTTTTGTTTGCTTAAAATATTTTTTCCGGTCTACTGCTATTTTAACTTTGCTGTTATTCTAAGTTTTTCGGAGAGGTTAATCTTTCATTACCATTAATCTAATATTAAAAAGAGAACATGATTTTAAAAAAAGAATAAGGAAATTTTATAGTTTGGATTTAAAATCGAAACTGAATCATTTTAAGTCGAAATCGTAATTAAAAAACAGAAATCACACCAATGGTATTTGGTTTGTTTTTTATTTTCGATTCTGAAAAACATATAAATTTGGTTAAGATTTGATTTTCGGTTGAAACCGGACCAAACCAAACAACGCTCATCCTATGTTTGTGTATTTGTTAAGCGCTCATCCGTAGTGTGTATATATTGTTAGACAATATAAGAGTATATAAACATCCTATAATTTTCATCACCTCCGCTCCAATATTGTAAAAACCTATTTATTTCTAATTACTATCAAATCAATGCCAATATTGCATGAGATGTAACCTACAATCCATGTATACAATGTAATCAAGTATTAATTCTATAAATAATGCTTACTGTATTTACATTTGACCAAAGAAATCAGTACAAAATCTCCAACTTAGACTTTTTTTGGCAAATACATTTCCACAACTCCAATTTTTACGACTTTATAAATATTTTAAAATGTATTCTCACTATTCATTAAAAGTAAGATTTCATACATAATAACTCATATATTTCCGAATTCAATCAAACTAGCATCACCCATTTGGTATCTTCAAGTGGCAATTATTTATAATCAACCATATTTATTTGTTAAAATAATATCCACCATGTCATGAACTTAACATCCCGAAGGTAAATAAAAACAATAATGTGTATGATTTCTTAAATTTTTGACTAGTGATAATGTGTATCACATTTTCAATTTTACCCTTCAACACAATTAAATTTTTTCCTTTCCCAACTTCAACTCAACCAAAATTAATTTGTTACCCCAAAATTGAGTTTGTAGTATGATTATCATCTTCGATATGTAAACCGTAATAACCAATATATTCAGTCATATTTACCGAATAACCCATTTATACAACATACTCTTCAAGTACTTGACCATGATCTTCTTGTTAGTGTTTGTACCCTATAGACGATACTATTATCTTTTATTTATGACATTTGGATTATTAATGTTTATGTTCTATCGATTATTCTTTTCATAATTTATTATGTCTTAATTTATTACGATATAAATGTTAGATTAATAAATATCCTTGAAATATGATATGCATTCTAAATTTTTAATTACATGACTTAGAAATGAGATTACAAGAACAATATTAATATTTCTAAAGATCCCTGATTGAGTATTATTATTCTGAGACAATAATAATACATTAAGACTACTGTGTTTGTTGACTTATGATCACATCTCATTGATCATAGGTATATCGATACTAAAGTAGAAAACACAGGCACATGTAAATATACACGGTGTTGTATAGACCCAATATGAGATTCTACATGTCTGTTGTGTCATAAGTAATTCTCATAGTGATAATGATATAATGATCCTTAGACTTGAAATTATTATATTTCTATAGGAGAATTAATGTACTTTGATTACATTAAAAGTTACCTTTGATGACCAATTATGACACAAATCAATAATCTGCATTAATAAAACTTATGAGGGCCTCAACCCCGGGGTCAGGAGTTGACGTCATCAATAACAATAATAACAACATAATATAATCCAACTTAACATAAACATGACCCCTTTACCAAGATCTTTTCCAGGTTTAAGTATGATTTAGGTTACAACTATTATAAAACCAACTTACAACAACCATCCTGATGTAGCTAACTTAACATAGCAACTCAACAGACCATCCTTGGTCCAACACAACCATCTCAGAGGAGCCTGGCACGGAGAAAACTGGAACTCTGCCCGACTATCACGGAAGAATCTCCTAGGCATCTGCAATACATATATAAAATATTCTGTAAGGGTGAGCAATCAATTGCTCAGCACTACCACTATATGAATAATAAGTAAAACAGTTTACGATAAAGCAGTGATATGAACAGAGATAATAGCTCATTTGCAACACATGGTAAACATTCATAAACTGGATATTCCAAAACTAGCATGCTATCAACAAAACAAACGTAGTAGTGTGCTTTGTACAAATACCAGAGTTTAATTCTAGCATGCCATTTTTATTTCTAAATCCACTGTATAAACTACTTGTTCTGTTACGAGAATCACAAAGCCAAATCAGATACGTACGGATATGTGAAGACAGCTGATCAGGCTATCAACACCAGACGGCTCTAACTGCCATCCCATTTACCTGTTCTGGAACTCAGAGACTAGCTAGGTCTCTGACCTACTGGACTAATCGCTTATATAGTGCGCGCAACCGAATGAGCCTCTTATGCCACCTCAATAGGCCCTCTGGCCCCAATGTATCCCATATCTGATCATTTTATCCAGTTTCAAAACACTTGTACCTATCTCATTTCAAAATCATTCGTTTTACCAGCACACATATAAAATCCAGTTCGCAAATCATTTCATTCGAGATAGGTACTTTTTCGAAGTTACTTTTCCCCAAAACAGATTTAAAAACAATGATTTATAACCATAGGGGATACGTAACTTAAAATGTTTCTGTTACATTACGAGAATAAAACATTTAGCTATTCATACGTACTGAACCATAAAAGAATGGTCAAGGGTACTTGCCTTGCAGAGCTTTACAACTAATACTGTTTGACCTTGGACTGACTTGAACGTTTGGGCTTTATCGCCTTACTATTAGACTATTCTGGATCCGACTTTATCACTCAGGTCCTTCACATGGAACCTTACTGAGTTTGTCGACTGATAAATAGATTATCTTTAGCCCAATGCCACTCTCGGGCCTTCCGACTATAACCTACAGAGTTGAAATACCCTACATTAGACGACCAGGTATGCTTGACATATCCTCGCTAACAAACCTACCCATGCGATATCAAATCCCGACTCGTAATTATACATATTATTGTAATACATGTATCGGTTAGGGTTCACGTTCTCGAAAGTCGGTTCGATATTCATTTTCAGAAAATTACTTATACTCGTCATTTTACGAAATTAGGGTTATTGAATTTTGGCAAAATATTTTACCACGACATATATTCAAGTTTCGTATAAAATATTTATATATATATACATATATTCGATCGACATCCTGATAATTATCAGATATGCTCCCGTATTTTCGAATTAATTTTCCGAAAATCGGGCAACACTTCCTTTATTTACCGGCTAACCCATCGAAGCAATTCGACGTTATAACAACCAAATTCACAACATCAATAATCCACAATCAGTCCAATTCACAATCCAAACACTAGTACGACTATAATAATAATATTCTACTTTTTGCTTTAAAATTAATTTTACAAGTAATTTATTTATTATAATTTATTTACATTAGGACTCAGAACCACGTCATCATAGTCCACCGTCGACTCACCGAGGCTCATCGTCGACGGCGGCAAAATTTATTGGTGCCCGATAATACTCGGGTTTCTAAATAAATTTCACCGATAAATATTAATTCATAAACATTAATCATATCGTTCTTGCAGAAAATAAAATAAAACTTTAAATCAGCCATGTAATTCGCGAGCAGCACACGCATAAAATACACATCATAGACGGAGCAAACTGAACATAGCCAAAGATATGGCCGGAAAAACACCGGCGGCATTCCGCAGAACCACCACCACCACACATCACCGTAACACACACACACACTACTCAGGAATACACACACACAATCAATACACACACGGGCACAACTGATACACACACGAACACAAATATATGTTGGTTGCACGCGCACGCAAGCGCGCAACAGCAAAAGCAGCGGCGAGTAGTCGCCGAAAAAAGAAATCGAGAACAGGGGAGGTGGCTCACCGGAATAAGATAGTGATGGAGCAAAGAGAACGGGAGAAATAAGGGAGAGTAAGGGAAATGAACATAGAACAGGGAGGAAGAAGATAATCGAAGGAGGAGGAGGTAAACATTGGAGATGCAGGAGAATAAAGAGAGTAAAAGGGGAAGAAATGGGATAATCCCAATTATGCTTATCTACATCATTTTTTTTAATTCCTTATCAATTCACAGCGAATCACAGTGGTACACGAAGCCAACACTCCTGGAAATTTAACACGTATAGAATTTAACACCTGGCGGCTAAATTATATTTCGCATTTCGCAATGTATCAAACCAAGTTGTGCCTAAAACAAATTCATAAAATTACAAAAACAGTCTTAAAACTTTCTAAAAATCCCGAAACTAATAAAATAAAATTTTCATAATTTTTTTAAAGCATTTTTGAAACGCAACTCGTACCCGTACTTCACAATTAACGAAACAAGACGCGGGTGAAATTAACCCAAAAAAAAATCCCAAAAATAATTTTAAAATTCTCAGAATATTCCAAACTTAAATAAATATAGGTTTTATAATTTTTGAAGAATTATGGAATTAAATTCGGATTTTACAAATAAATGCAATCAAAAAATCATACATGGTTAAATAATTGATGAAATATTGATTTCTAAATTTTATAAAATCCAAAAATAATTATGGTAATTATAAAAATAATTTTAGAGACCATCCAAATATTTATGAAAATAAATCAGTCATAAATTCACTTTTAAAAGTGAAAAAAAATAATACAGCTCAATAATTAATTACGCGAACAACCCTGTACACCACAAATCACACATAGATAATAATAAAACAACACATAGCTAACAAAAGCTATACACCTATTTTACTTATTTAATAATCCCATAAACACACATTTAAATAGTATTAAAATATTAAAATATACGAGTCGTTATATCCTTCCCCCTTAAAAAGATTCTGTCCTCAGAATCTGATCTAACCAAACAAATGAGGATATTTGTCAAGCATATCTGACTCTAACTCCCGAATGAACTCTTCTTCTCGAGGATGTATTCAAAGCATACTGACTATAGATATAAACTCATTCCTAAGGACTCGCTCTTAACGGTCTAAAATTTGGATCGATCACTCCACACAGAATAAATTTGGATGAGAGCCCATTGGCTCCTAATCAACGACTTGGTTCGAATCAGAAATATATCGATTTAACACTGACATGTGGAACACTTTATAATTTTGCTGCAACTGCAGCGACAATAGTAACTCATGAGCAACTTTATCTTATATTGTCCGAATTATCTTCTCACTTTGACCCTACTCTTTTCAATTCCTTTATTAATTTCTCAGTAATCTTAATCACATTCAATTCTTCTCTTCTACTCAAGACATTTGTCCCTAAATGGACCTTACTTGGTTGGTAGTTACTCAAACAACCATGGCTCATAATCAATTTTATTCAGATTTTCATACTTTCAAGCTCAGTATACAATTGCTACTTTTCAACCCTTCGCAGACATTACTTTAGGTGCTCAACTTGGCATTTCTTAGTTCTTGAATGGGCGAGGATGTTATCAATAAATACAATTACACCACCCAAATACTCCTTATACACCATGTTCCTTAATTCCTTATAGACAACTGATACACTTGTTACTCCACATATTTTCACCAGAACTTGCAATGCTCATAACTCATTCTAATCGCAATCTTTGGTATGTCTTCAGACTGGATCTTTAGTCAATCTCCGAGAAACAACACACTCCTTGGATTAAGTCACACAAGTAAACAATTCTTAATAGGGTTACTTATTCTTCTTCATCATTTTATTAAACTCCCGATAATCAGTACACAACCTCACAATTCCATCCCTCTTTTCCAATAACATTACTGGTGCACCTCAATAGACTATATCGGGTATGTTCACTTTCCTCCTTCCAATAACTTTTACCATTATCGAACTAATTATTTCGTTCCAATGGCCTCCAGAACTCCAGGGCATCTATTTATTACTCAAACTTCCCCCAACTTAAGTATTTTCTTCTTCGTATCTTAGAACATAGTGGATCTACCTTGTATCCCTAGTTTATTACTCATGTTTCTCGCATGATTGGAAGAACTTCCTATATTACTTCTGCACCTAGAAACTTACCTTACTATTGGCTTTTTCTGGTAATCAATCATTGCCTTGGTTCTTTATGGGGGTCTTGAGCAGCTGATCTTTTACTCCTATTATAAGTCTTAGCCTTGGCTGTACTGGACGTTAAACCTTTTGATGCACTACCTTCCATGCTAACTCGGGAAGCACTCCTACAGTTCTTGGCAACATGCCCCACCTTGCCACAGTTATAACAGGCGACTCCTGGATTTTCCACCTTACATTCTGACGCGTAGTGTTCTTTCTGTCCACACCTGAAACATTCAGTATTTGCCTTACACCTTCCATCATGCCTCTTACCACATTGCTTACACTCTGATATAGGCGACTTAACCAACTTGGATCGATTAGAGCTGGTTGAAGTGCTACTAATCTTGTTTAAAGAAATACTTTTCCCTCTAAATTCTTTATTCTTACTTCTTTCAACCTATTTCTGAGACCTCTGGCTGGATCCCTCTTGACCTGATGCTTCTTCCATATCAACTATCTTTCGCTTCTTATCTTCTTTTTCTCTAGCAACTAACTTCTGATCAAGTTCAATTACTAAGGCGGCCTGAACTACGGAAGGATACATCTTGAGTTGTATTGCCACCACTCCACTATAAATTTCAGGCTTCAATCCTTGTTGAAACCTCCTTACCTTCTGAGCTTTAGAGCATACATAATCTGGTACAAACCTAGCCGACTCTATAAACTTAGCCTTATACTCAGCTACGCTTCTATCACCTTGCTTCAATTCTAGAAACTCAATCTCCATTTGACTTCGCACACAACCTGGAAAATACTTTTCCAAATACAACTCAGTAACCCTAGCCCATGGAACAGGGCCTTCTCCTACTAACGCTCTGGTTAATTCCCACTGGTAATTCGCTCCATTCTTTAAGAAGTAGCTTACATAATCAGTCTTAAGATTATCACTTACTTGGACAAGATTGAAAGCTTTGTCCATCTCTCTTAACCATGTTATAGTAGCTATTGGATTAGGTTCACCTTTAAACTCAAGAGGTTTAACACTCTGGAAGGATTTGAAACTAACACTTTGGTTCACTCCTTACTGTTGCTGTTGCAACAGTAGTTGCTGCTGCTGAACCTGTTGGATTAACTACAACTGTTGTTGCTACTGCTGGCGCAACAAGTCTAGAATTTCATTTATAGTTGGACCCTCCACAAAACTACTACTATTTTCTTTAGACTGGGTAGCTTTCTTGGGTGGCATTTTCCTGGAATATATAAATGAGTTTATTCAAAACATAATAAAATGTTTGACAAAAGATATCACCGTTTAAACGGTACACCTATATCAGGAAATGCTGCCCAATAAAAATAGCCATGTCCTTATAATATCGGGGTCCATTTACAAAAGATATCTAGATTAACGGCACTAGCAATCATAGCAATAATGACAGTAGCAGAATCAACAATAGTTCAGGAAAACTAAAATACAAGGAAACTGAACACCGTCGCACGACTCCTCAATACTTCAGCAACTAACCAACTTCCCATCACTACCCAAGTATAACAACTGAACTGATCTGATATACAATAAAAGTTGGATGGCTATATCCGCCACACACTATGCAGAACAAACCGGTAAATCAAGTCAAACTTAAGGAACACTGGCTCTACTAAGTACCGTAGTCCATATTTCCACCAACCATCTCTCTAAGGATGATTTCTGTTCACTTACACATAATCCACCAACCACTAAATTGCTTTTCCCCAGGCTAGAACTCCACCGATAGATTTTGAACCTTCGCGGTTACCCTTATTCTTAAATAACACCCTGATATAGGACTTTCGTTCTTCCTGACAGTCACTCTTTCTTGCTTTCAATAACGAAAACCATCTAATCACAGAAATTTATTATCATAGAATATCAAATGAAATTTAAAACTCAAGGTAATCGAATAAGAAGGAACAGTGGAGAAAATGTAGGTATGATTGAGAGCAACCATACAAGTACAGAAGATGGCCAGTCTTAGTACCGCATAGTTCACAACACATAACTTGGTGGCATCCCACCAGACCCTTTGTCACATAGACAAAAAGTCAAATCATATGCATTGTTTGCTCTCAATCAACTAACTGAATCACTGAGGAAGGAAACAATGTTTAAATAAAAATTTGCCAATAAGGAGGGAGAAAATTTGATTTATAATTGAACCAACAGAACCCTAAATGGCTTACTCCGAGTTCTCAACTTTTGGACAGGAAAAGTAAGCAACTTATAGGATAAGAAATAATAACTTTGGAAACTAAATACATTTCAAGAAAGAAGTATAAGGGTTCAAAGATACCACCTCCCGTTCTGATCCACATTCACTATAGAAGTTGGCCGTCATAGCAGCCACTGATTATGATCATATTATTCGAGCTCACCAAGGTCACACAATCGGTCCAATAACATTCCTTGGAATATAAAATGTGATATTTAGAAATAACGTTGGCGTTTCTTCAGCTGACACATCCAGGGTCTGCTCAGAAGTTGGATTCTCTCAATCAAACTCAAATTCTCGAGAGGAAAACTAGAAATCTCTATCGGACATTACTAATAATACATATACGAAGGAAACATACTCTAGGTTAGGGCAGTTCTAGCAAATCCTCAACAGACGTCAGTGTTACGTCTCCGAAACCCTTGACCAAACTCATAGACTCGCTCCTCTGATTAGTTACTGGCTCACATCTATATATAAACCTTCCTGTACCCTTTTTGACTCTATTCCTAACCTAAATCAGGGACTCAAACCTGTAGCTCTGATACCAACTGTGACGGCCTCAACCCCGGGGTCAGGAGTTGATGCCATCAATAACAATAATAATAACATAATATAATCCAACTTAACATAAACACGACCCCTTTACCAAGATCTTTTCCAGGTTTAAGTATGATTTAGGTTACAACTATTATAAAACCAACTTACAACAACCATCCTGATGCAGCTAACTTAACATAGCAACTCAACAGACCATCCTTGGTCCAACACAACCATCTCAGAGAAGCCTGACACGGGGAAAACTGGAACTCTGCCCTACTATCACAGAAGAATCTCCTAGGCATCTGCAATACATATATAAAATATTCTGCAAGGGTGAGCAATCAATTGCTCAGCAGTACCACTATATGAATAATAAGTAAAACGGTTTAAGATAAAGCAGTGATAGGAACAGAGATAATAACTCATTTGCAACACATGGTAAACATTCATAAACTGGATATTCCAAAACTAGCATGCTATCAACAAAACAAACGTAGTAGTGTGCTGTGTACAAATACCAGAGTTTAATTCTAGCATGCCATTTTCATTTCCAAATCCACTGTATAAACTACTTGTTCTGTTACGAGAATCACAAAGCCAAATCAGATACGTACGGATATGTGAAGACAGCTGATCAGGCTATCAACACCAGACGGCTCTAACTGCCATCCCATTTACCTGTTCCGGAACTCAGAGACTAGCTAGGTCTCTGACCTGCTGGACTAATCGGTTATATAGTACGCGCAACTGAATTAGCCTCTTACGCCACCTAAATAGGCCCCATGGTCCCAATGTATCCTATATCTGATCATTTTATCCAGTTTCAAAACACTTGTACCTATCTCATTTCAAAATCATTTGGTTTACCAGCACACATATAAAATCCAGTTCGTAAATCATTTTATTTGAGATAGGTACTTTTTCGAAGTTACTTTTCCACAAAACAGATTTAATAACAATGATTTATAACTATAGGGGATACGTAACTTAAAACATTTCTGTTCCATTACAAGAATAAAACATTTAGCTATTCATACGTACTGAACCATCAAAGAATGGTCAGGGGTACTTTCCTTGCAGAGCTTTACAACTAATAATGTTTGACCCTGGACTGACTTGAACGTTTGGGCTTTATCGCCTTACTATTAGACTATTCTGGATCCGACTTTATCACCCAGGTCCTTCGCTTGGAACCTTGCTGAGTTTGTCGACTGATAAATAGATTCTTTAGTCCAACGCCACTCTCGGTCCTTCCGACTATAACCTACAAAGTTGAAATACCCTACGTTAGACGACCAGGTATGCTTGACATATCCTCGCTAACAAACCTACCCATACAATATCAAATCCCGACTCGTAATTATACATATTATTGTAATACACGTATCGGTTATGGTTCACATTCTCGAAAGTCGGTTCGGTGTTTATTTTCAGAAAATTATTTATACTCGCCATTTTACGAAATTAGGGTTATTGAATTTTGGGAAAATATTTTACCACAACATATAATCAAGTTTTGTATAAAATATTTATATATATATACATATATTCGATCGACGTCCCGATAATTATCGGATACGCTCTCGTATTTTCGAATTAATTTTTCAAAAATCGGGCAACACTTCCTTTATTTACCAGCTAACGCGTCGAAGTAATTCGATGTCACAACAACCAAATTCACAACATCAATAATCCACAATCAGTCCAATTCACAATCCAAACACTGGTACGAATATAATAATATTCTACTTTTCGCTTTGAAATTAATTTTACAGCTAATTTATTTATTATTATTTATTTACATTAGGACTCAAAACCACGTCATCATAGTCCACTGTCGACTCGCCGAGGCTCATCGTTGACGGCGGCAAAATTTATTGGTGCCCGATTATACTCGGGTTTCCAAATAAATTTCACCGATAAATATTAATTCACGAACATTAATCATATCGTTCCTGCAGAAAATAAAATAAAACTTTGAATCAGCCATGTAATACGCAAGCAGCACACACAAAAAATACACATCACAGACGGAGCAAACTGAACATAGCCAAAGATATGGCCGGAAAAACACAGGCGGCATTCCGCAGAACCACCACCACACATCACCGTAACACACACACATACAACTCACGCATACACACACACAAAATTAATACATACACGGGCACAACTGATACACACACGAACACAAATATATATTGGATGCACGCGCACGCAAGCGCGCGCAACAGCAAAAGCAGCGGCGAGTAGTCGCCGAAAAAAGAAATCGAGAACATGGGAGGTGGCTCACCGGAATAAGATAGTGATGGAGCAAAGAGAACGGGAGAGATAAGGGAGAGAGAGTAAGGGAAATGAACATAGAACAGGGAAGAAGAAGATAATCGAAGAAGGAGGAGGTAAACATTGGAGATGCAGGAGAATAAAGAGAGGAATAGGGGAAGAAATGAGATAATTCCAATTATGCTTATCTACATCAATTTCTTTTTTTTATTCCTTATCAATTCATCGTGAATCACAGTGGTACACGAATCCAACACTCCTGTAAATTTAACACGTATAGAATTTAACACCTGGCGGCTAAAATATATTTCGCATTTCGTAATGTATCGAACCAAGTTGTGCCTAAAACAAATTCATAAAATTACGAAAACAGTCTTAAAACTTTCTAAAAATCCCGAAACTAATAAAATAAAATTTTTATAATTTTTTTTAAAGCATTTTTGAAACGCAACTCGTACCCGTATTTCATAATTAACGAACCGAGCTGCACTTAAACCAAATTCATAAAATCACGAATATAGTCTTAAAATGTTACAAATATCACGTGGTTTATAAAAACGTAAATTTCGTAATTTTAAAAAATATTCTGAAACACAATTTATACCCGCTTTTATCAATTAACGAAACAACACGCGGGTGAAATTAACCCCAAAAAAAATCCCAAAAATAATTTTAAAATTCTCGGAATATTCCAAACTTAAATAAATATAGGTTTTATAATTTTTGAAGAATTATGAAATTAAATGCGGATTTTACAAATAAATGCAATCAGAAAATCATACAGGGATAAATAATTGATGAAATATTGATTTCTAAATTTTATAAAATCCAAAAATAATTATGGTAATTATAAAATCATAAAAATAATTTTAGAGACCATTCAAATATTTATGAAAATAAATCAGCCATAAAATCACTTTTGAAAGTGAAACAAAAATAATACAACTCAATAATTAATTACGCGAACAACCTTTTATACCACAAATCACCCATAGAAAATAATAAAACAACACATAGCTAACTGAAGCTATACACCTATTTTATTTATTTAATAATCCCATAAACACACATTTAAATAGTATTAAAATATTAAAATATATGATTCGTTATAAAACTAATGAAAAATAATAGCAAAAATCACATACTAATAGAGGCTAACCAATTAAGAGAATTTTTTCTTTGACAAATATTGAACACCAAAAATAGGAGAGATCTTGCAAGATTCTAAATAAAAAAATCAAATAGGCTGCGACTAAGCCATCACACAGCTTGTATGAAAATTAAAAACAATATATATTACTAGCCTGAAATTAAATAAATGTAAGTTAGTGTTGATGTCATATTTCGTCACGAACAAGACATCAAATTAGTATTTGTTATCGGGTAATTTTATAGAGCTATAAAAATTAGGGACTAACAATTTTGGAAACAATTAGGATTTAATACTAAGAGCTAATAGAATTTCAGATCCCTTCTCAAGATGCCTACGCATCCTTTTATAAGGAATCAAGTCCACATAGTTCTTATTGAGCCAATACTCCTCTTCTTTAGGAGCAAGTCATTCATTGATGATAATTTCTTTGTTTATTATATTTCCATTATATTAGGTTTCTTGGACATTAAGACTAACAACTCGATTGGCCTCGATTAATCTTTTATTATGACCCGAGATCAAATATGGAATAATATTTATATAGTATCAACAAATCCACGGTATTACAGAAGGTTTCCTCAAGTTAATACTTATTTTGTTTTGCTTTCCCATGTCTCTTAAGAAAAAATAATTTTGACTTATCATGGTGGCTAGGTATTCAAGATTCTTATTACCTCTACCTTATTTTACATCAAGGCCTTCAAATAAAGGGTCTCTGGCCTCATTATATTTACTTTTTATGTTTCGTACTCAAGAATAATTCTCTTAGTTTCTCTAGGATATAGTCCCCGGTTACTAATCACATACTCGTTCCAAGCATATAAGGATATATCTTTTTGAGATAATTCTCATTTTGGCCCTAACACAATTTAACTTCTGTGAGAGCTTTTATGGTCAAGCCTTTGCTTCCAAGTCTCAAATAATTCGATTCGGGCCCCAATGCGCATTATATGCTTCCAAGCGTCGGTTATTTTTATTTATTTAAAAATCATAATCGACTCTGCTTGCGCAATGATGAGATTGCCTTAAAGTCACAAAATTTTTCGAGGACTCAGCTTAACAATATCTCATCTCGCGGTATAAAATCTCAGTATATGAACTATTTTTGTGCAATACATGCGTGTACTACAACAAGACTAAGTTAAATTGACAACCCTAAGTAAGTTGTATGGTAATCTTTGTTTGCATTGTATATTGTAACACTTAAGTCTGTAAAAATATAAATAGACTAGACTAGAGTATTTTTCTGTAAACAGTCTCAAGCCTAAGAATAAGCTCTGGAAGAAGATCATAAAGATCATGCCTCGGAGAAAGTATGAAGAAGCTTGGAATTGAATAAATCTATTTTGTAAAAAACATTCTAAGTCAAGAAGTCTACAAGTCACAGATTTTGTGTTGTAGAGAAGTCATTCGAGAACTCCAGAATGACTTATCGAGAAATCAAGAAAATCTACTAGAGAACTCAGAGATATCGACAAGCCAAATTGAAGACATGAAGATTGGAGATATCGACAAGTCATTTCTTCACTAGAGAACTCTTGAGATATCGATAAGTCAAAATATCACTAAAGATCTCTAAGATATCGATAAGTCAAAATATCACTAGAGATCTCTGAGATATCGATAATTCTATTTGTCACTAGAAAACTCAGAGATATCGATAAGCCAAAGCGAAGACATGAAGATAAGAGATCTCGACAAGCCAAAAATTCTTTTATAGAGAACTCAGAGACTTCGATAAGTCAAAACAACTATAGAGTGATGAGAAATCTCGATAAGCCAATATACTTATCGAGATGTCAAGTTCTCTATATACCAAACTGGAGATCTCGAGGTAAAACTCAAAGTACAAAGTGCAGACCAGTTAAATATCCAAGATTATCAATCAACAAACAATCTAATCAGTTGGATTGACAAGTCTATAAAAGCAGCTTGAGAAGTACAAGATCAAATGCCAAGATTAACTCGCAAAGAAAAGTCACAGGCATGCAAGATTAACAAAGATACACTAATCCAGAAATAGAAAGATTTGATTATCCAAAAATAGGGTTTAGTACATGCTATTGCATACTGTGTAATAACCAATATTTACTATTCTATAAAGTGAACACTGGATGCTTTGTTTTAGGAGTAACAATTTAGATCAAAAATCTTGTATTCTCTCAAGGAAGTAGGTAAGATCTTTATCAACAAAGAGCCTGGAAATTTTGTAGCAAGACATTCTTAATTTTAATATAAAATTAAGTGAGTTTTGAAAGATTTGTGTTTACTATTGTAATATGTTTATTTTCAGTATTAACACATTTTACTACAAGATCTAATTTACTTTGTTCACCACCATAAATAATTCAAGAAAAGCAGAAAAACACAAAAATACATTCACCCCCCAGTGTGTAATTCATTACCTAACAAGTGGTATCAGAGCAAAATATGAAAGTAAACAGATTCGAGATCTTGGATGAATGGATACACAGAAAATCAGTAGCATCAAAATTCTTACTTTTGATAAGACTAACTACACTCTATGGAAGAAGAAAAGGTTGCTGTTTATCAGGATGGCCAATCTATTATATATTCAGATTCTCAAGAATGGTCCTTTTGTTGTGCAAGACATGCCTGTACTATAACAAGACTAAGTCAAATTGACAACCCTAAGTAAGTTGTATTGTTATCTTAGTTTGTATTTTGTATTGTAACATTTAAAGTCTGTAAAAATGATCAAGGGCAGACTGAAGTCTTTTCCTGTAAATAGTATCAAGCCTAAGAATTCTATCTGGAAGAAGATCAAGAAGATCATGCCTCAGAAGAATTATGAAGAAGCTTGGAGTTGAATAAATCTGTTTTGAGAAAAATGTTCTAAGTCAAGATCTCTACAAGTCGCAGATTTAGTGTTATTGAGAAGTCATTCGAGAACTCCAGAATGACTTATAGAGAAGTCAGGAAAGCTACTAGAGAACTCAGAGATATCGACAAGCCAAATTTAAAGACATGAAGATTGGAGATATCGACAAGTCATTTCTTCACTAGAGAACTCAGAGTTATCGACAAGTCAAAAATCACTAGAGAACTATAAGTTATCGACAAGTCAAATATCACTAAAGAACTCTGAGATATTGACAAGTCAAATACCACTAGAGAACTCTGAGATATCGACACGTTAAATATCACTAGAAAACTCTGGGTTATCGACAAGTCAATTAGTCAGTAGAGAACTCAGAGATATCTTTAAGCCAAAGTGAAGACATAAAGTAGAGAGATCTCGACAAGCTAAATTTTCTTATATAGAACTCAGAGACCTCTACAAGTCAAGTAAACTATAGAGTAATGAGAGATCTCGATAAGCCAATATACTTATCGAGATGTCAAGTTCTCTATATACCAAACTGGAGATCTCGAGGTAAAACTCAAAGTACAAAGTGCAGACCAGTTCAACAAACAATATAATAAATTGGATTGACAAGTCTACAAAAAGTAGCTTGAAGAGTGCAAGATCAAGGGTGAAGATTAACTGACAAAGAAAGATCAAAGTTAACACAGTATGCAAAGATATGATAAGCCAAAAATGGAAGATATGTTTTTCCTAAAATGGAATGATTAGTGACAGCTTACTAAAGTGAATAGCATCTCTTATTATACACTGTGTAAACCATTAGTTAACTATCATATAAAATTAACACTGATCCTTTGTTAGCAGTAACAATTTAGATCAGAAAAATCTTATATTCTCTCAAGGAAGAAGCTAAGCTCTTTACCAACAAAGAGCCTAGAAATTTTGTAGCAAAACTTTCTTAATTTAATATAATATTAAGTGAGTTTTGAAATATTTGTGTTCTTTATTGTTACTGTTTAATTTCAATTTTAACACATTTCACTGCAAGATTTGATTTACTTTGTTCACAACCATAAACACTTCAAGAAAAGCAGAAAAATATAAAAACGCATTCACCCCCCCTCTGTGTGTTATTCATTACCTAACAAGTGGTATCAGAGCAAAATCTGAAATTAAACAGATTCAAGATCTTGGAAGAATGAATACACAGAAAATCAGTAGCGTCAAAATTCCTATTTTTGATAAAACTAACTACACTCTATGGAAGAAGAAAATGTTGCTGTTTATCAGGATGGCCAATCCATTATATATTCAGATTCTTAAAAATGGGTCTTTCACTCCTATGGTAAGAGTTGAGGAATCTACTGATGGAGATATGGTCATTCCAGCTCATTATGCTCCTAAAGACCCTTCTGAGTACACTAAGCCTGAGAACGAAAATGTTTCCCTAGATAGTGGCTTGCAGCTGATCTTGATAGAGTCACTTGACAATGTAATGTACAATAACATTGTCAACTGTGACACTGATAAACAGATCTGGGAAAAGATTGAAATACTCTGTGAAGGAACTGAGGAAGTTAGATCTAATCAAAGAAGGATACTGATTTCACAGTATGAGGGTTTCATGGCTAAGCCAAAGGAAAGTATTACTAATGTGTTTAAAAGGCTCAACAAGCTGATAAATGAATTGCAGCTGCATGATAAATATTATGAAGCTGAAGAGGTAAATTTGATGTTTTTGCTCACACTCCCTGATCATCTAAAACAGAAAATTTCTGCAATCAGAGAAGGGAGAGATTTAAGCAGGATAACTCTGGAAGTTCTTTATGGAATCTGAAAAATATATGAATTAGAAATGATTCAAAAGAAATCATTAAGAGCTGGTCAAGGGCATGTTATGGATGGTTCAAGTGCTCTAATTGTCAATGAAAGCCAGATCTCTAGTGATGAGCCAGGATCCCAGACTCTAGCTGCCTCAACAAGTGAGCAAAGAAATAATGACTTTCAGGAACAAGTCATACTGGAATTGGAAGAAGATGAGTTCTACAACCTGGATGAACTTGATGAGATAGATCAGTCAATGGCCTATTTGGCAAGAAAGTTCTCTAAAATTAGAGTAAAGAATCCATGATTCTTCAAGGGAAAAGGACAATCATTCAACAAAGACATCAGCTGGAAAGGAAAAGGGAAGTACACATCTGATAGCAAAAATGGTTACAAAACTGGATCTGTTGACAGATCAAAGATAAGGTATTACAACTATGATCAACTAGGCCATTTTGCTACAGAATGTAGGAAACCCAAGAAAGTAAAGAAAGACAAAGCTTATCTTGAACTAGAAGCAAAGTATGAAGCTCTTCTAAAGAAACAACAAAGCAAAGCTTATATTACATAGGGAAAGAGTTGGGATGATTCTGACTATGATGAAGATGAGGAAGTTGGAAATTATACACTAATGGCCTTGGAGCAAGGAGAGTCATCCTCATCAAAATCACAGGGCAAAATGAAGAAGGTCATATGGATCATAGATAATGGTTGTTCTAGACATATGACAGGTGATAAGGCCTTGCTATCACAATTTGAAGAGAAGGCTGGCCCTTTGGTGACCTTTGGAGACAACAACAAAGGATTCTAATGGGATTGGCAAGATTATTTCTGGAAATGTTGTCATTGATGATGTAGCACTAGTAGCTGGTCTTGAATTGAATCTTCTCAGTGTTAGCCAATTTGCAGACAAAGGCTTTAAGGTTTTATTCAAAAAAGAAGAATGCACTTGTATCAACAGGAAAATAGGTGAAGTTGCTCTGAAAGGAGCAAGGAAAGGAAGCTTATTTGTTGCAGACTTGGACTCAACAAATAAGGATGGAATTTGTTGCTTCTACACCAAGGCATCTGTAGAACAAAGCAAGCTATAGCATAAAAAGTTGTCTCACTTGAATTTCAAGGCAATTCACACTTTGGTAAAAAAGGAGTTAGTAAGAGACATGCCTAATCTGGAGATTGCTCAAGTTGAAGTCTGTGAAGCTTGTCAGAAAGGAAAAATGAAAAGATCAAGTCAAAAGTAAAAAACTTTGAATTTCATAAGTGCACCATTACAACTTATTCACATGGACTTGTTTGGGCCAGTAAATGTCTTATTAATATCAAGAAACAAATATGCACTTGTGATGGTGGATGATTCTCAAGATACACTTGGGTAGAGTTCATGCACTCTAAAGATGAGACTCCACACATCATAATTGAGCACATAAAGAAAGAGAAACACGATGAAGATCAAAACTGTGTAAAGAGATTAAGAAGTGATAATGGAATAGAATTCAAGAATGCAACATTGAGTGAATTCTGCAAAAACAAAGGCATTATTCAAGAGTTCTCTGCTGCTAGAACACCTCAATAAAATAGAGCATTTGAGAGAAAGAACATAACATTAGTCGAAGCTGAAAGAACAATGCTGCAAGATGCCAAGTTTCCAACAAGTTTTTGGGAAGAAGCTGTTAACACTGCATGCTATATTCAAAACAGATATCTCATTAACAAGGTTTATGGAAAATCACCTTACTTAATCATGTCTAAGAGAAAGCCTATTGTAAAGTATCTTCATGTGTTTGGAAGCAAGTGTTACATTTTAAAAGACAACTCTGAATATGTGGGAAAATTTGACTCAAAGGTTTTTGAAGCAATTTTCTGGGATATTCATTGGAGAGGACTGCCTACAAGGTCTATGTAATTGATCAAAAGAAGATCATGGAAAGCACAGATGTGACTTTTGACGATGACAAGTGTCCAGGCTTGGAATGCCTTGATGATAATGAAGCTGAAGCCCTTGCATTTGAAAATCTCAACATTGATAGTGATTCTGATGAAGAAAATGAAGTCAATGCACAACAGATGATGAATGAAGAGACTACTGAACAGGAAATTCATGGGAATGGAAGCTCATCTCAAACACCTGAATTTGATAGCACAAATTCAGGGGGAGAAAGAGAAGAAGGATCTACTAGTCATACCAATAATGAAGAAAATGATGAAGGCATAAGTCAACAAACTCACACAAGGAAGTGGGATAGAAGTCACACTAGAGAAGCAATTATTGGTGATCCAACTGCGGGTGTGAGAACTAGAAGTGCAACTGCTAATGAGTGCTTACATACATACTTTCTGTCTCAAGTAGAGCCTAAGAAAGCTGAAGAAGCTCTAATGGATCCTGATTGGGTATCTGCCATGCAAGAAGAGCTGAATCAATTTGAAAGGAACAAAGTTTGGGAGTTAGTTCTTGCACCAAAGAACAGAAGTGTAATTGGAACAGAATGGGTGTTCAGGAACAAGTTGGATGAAAATGGTATAGTTACCAGAAACAAGACAAGGTTGGTTGCAAAAGGCTACTCACATGAAGAAGGAATTGATTATGATGAAACTTTTGCTCCAGTTGCAAGACTTGAAGCAATAAGGATTTTTCTTGCATTTGCTGCACATTTAAATTTCAAAGTATATCAAATGAATGTCAAGATTGCCTTCCTAAATGGTGATCTAGAAGAAGAGGTTTATGTGCAACAACCATCTAGCTTTGAAGATCCAGAATTTTCAGATTTTGTGTACAAGTTAGTCAAGGCTCTATATGGACTAAAGCATGCACCTAGAGCTTGGAATAATATATTGTCAGAATTCTTGCTTAAAAATGGTTTTATTAGAAGTACTATAGACAAGACTCTCTTCTATAAGAAGTATGATGATGATATGATCCTAGTTCAGATTTATGTGGATGAAATTATCTTTGGTTCTACTAATGAAAAGCTTTGCCAAATATTCTCCAGGCTTATGCAGAGTGAATATGAAATGAGTATGATGGGGGAATTAAGTTACTTTCTTGGACTTCAAGTTAGTCAAAGAAGTGATGGAATCTTCATCAGCCAAACTAAGTATGTCAAAGATTTATTGAAAAAGTTTGGTATGGTTGATTGTTCACCTGCATCTACACCTATGTCTACAGCAACAAAGTTGAATGAAGATAAAAAGGGCAAAAGTGTAGATATCTCAAGCTATAGAGGGATGATTGGATCATTACTTTAATTAACTGCAAGTAGACCAAACATCATGTTTGTTACATGTCTGTGTGCAAGATTTCAAGCCAATCCAAAAGAATCACACTTGATGGCTGTAAAGAGGATTTTTAGAACTTGAAGGGGACTCCAAACTTGGGATTATGGTAACCTAAGGGAACTGGTTTTGAAGTTGTTGGCTACACCAATGCAGATTTTGCTGGATGCAGGGTTGATAGAAAGAGTACTAGTGGAAGCTATCAGTTTCTTGGACAAAGACTTGTATCCTGGCATAGCAAGAAGCAACAATCTGTTTCAACTTCTACAACAGAGGCTGAATACATAGCTGTAGGAAGTTGTTGTGCTCAAGTGCTTTGGATTAGAAATCAGCTAATGGATTATGGCCTAGTGTTACACAAAATTCCAATCATGTGTGACAATACTAGTGCTATATCTATAGTAGCTAATCCAGTTAATCATTCTAGAACAAAGCACATTGATGTAAGGTACCATTTTATTAGAGAACATGCTACAAATGGTACCATTGAGCTCATTTTTGTTCCAACAGAAAAACAATTAGCTGACATTTTTACTAATCCTTTGGATGAAGCAACTTTCACTAGACTTGTAGGTGAAATTGGAATGCTTAATTCTTCATCCTAAGGCAAGAACTCAGTTAATGTTTTGTAGCAGATTAATTTTTGGTAAATCAACATTTATTTGATTTAATTGGAAATTAACTGAAATATAAATTATAAATATTTTAGAAATCTCTGCATATTTATTTTTCAAAATATTCAAAATTTAGCTTTGAATTTTTCAAATTCTAAGTAACCTACTTAGTTGTTAATTTACATCTTTAATGTGTAAAATTAACACAAGACAGAATAAAAGTGATCAAAAGTATATAGAGAACCGAGTTCTCGATAAGTGTAACTGACTTATCGACAAGTCATTTTAAGACTTCTCGAGTGAGTTCTCGATAAGTCAATTTACTGACTTCAAGTGACTTCTCGATAAGCTTTATTATGACTTATCGATAAGACATTGTAGAGTTCTCTACAAGTACTAACTTCTTGAGTTCTCTACAAGTATAATTTTAGACTTATGAATAACTCAGCACTGAAATAATTTAATTCAATAAATTAGTTTGGTAAAATACTTTTGGCAAAATTATTCTGATTTTATTTTGATTTATTCAAATAAAAATTGGAATCAAATTCAGTCCATTTTGGACAAACTAGGTATATATTTGACATCTCGATAAGCTTATTTTTAGTTCTCTATAAGAATAAATAAAATGACTTATCGATACGTTTTTCATTTCATAGAATGACTTCTCGATCGACAAATTCCAAACGTCTATTTTTGAGTTCTCGACAAGTCATTTGTTTTTACTATAAATACCCAGACATCTCGATACATACATTACTTACGCCTTCGAGAACTCTAAGTGACCTAGTTTTTTCAATCCAAAACCGATTTCTCTCTCATTTTAACTCATTTCTCACTAATTTTTCTTACCCATTCACTCTCACTAAACAACAATGGCACTCAATATTGTTAGAGCTACCATCCCAGATAAAGGAACCAATTACCTAGCTTTTACTGATGCTAACAAAGCCCCTGATAGTTTCAAGGGGTTTATAAAATTCTTTTTAGAATCTTACCTTGCAGGAGCTTTAACTGCTAACCCAGTCTTGTACTTGGATGTTCTGAATGAGTTTTGGACAACGGCTGTGGTAAGAACTGTTATGAATGACAACTCTGTATCTTTGGTGGTAACTTGCACAATTGGAGGCCAAAAGATAGAGTTAAATGAGCAAGATGTGAATATAGCTTTCGGTCTTCCAACTGCAAACTTAGTGGAGGTGCCAACCCAGGATGAACTGACCGAGTTCATGGATTTCATCAACTATGATGGAAGAATCAACTTATCAAGCTTGAACAGAACAAATTTATGGAAGGAATGGTCCTTTGTATTTGATTCTGTAGTGAGGGCCTTCACATGTAGGAAGATAGGGTATGACAACATTTGAAGTGTGGTGCAGAAGCTGGTGTACTCAATAGCCCATAATAGACACTTGAATGTTGGTCTATTGATCCTGGAAGAACTCGCAACCGGGCTGACCATGCCCTAATCTGATAGAGGTAAGGAAATTTTCTTTCCTAGATTCATTATGTCTATTTTAAATCATAAAGTAACAGACATATATTTGTTTAATGATATAGATAGCACTAAAATAGGCAATTGTAAGCAAGTGTCCAAAATAATATTTGGTTCAGTTACTACAAAGAATAAGGTAAATGTAAGTTTGAAAATCACTTCATTCATGATGGAGAGGTTTAGGACTTACCCTTACCCAAAGCCTGACATGAGATCAAATGCACAGTCTAGCACATCTATGGTCCCTGAACCTGTGGAAGTATAAACAGAGGAACACCCACAGGGACCTTCCCAAGCTGAGACCACTCCTTCAAACCAAGTAGCAGCTAGGAAACCAACCACTTCATCCTCTCAAAAGGGTGAAGTGAGTAAAAAAAAGAGAAAAGAGATTACCCTCACAGTAATAGATGAGAGTGGTGAGAATCAAATACAACCTGAGTCACCTTGGTTCAAAAGGATAAAGAAGGCTAAGAAATCTGAGCTGACCACTCAAACCACCTCTGTATCCTTCCAAAAGGATGCAGTTGTACAAATGGTGACTAAACAGACTCTAGAGACATCCTCTCAACAGGGCGTTTCTATTGAAACGAGCATTCTCCCCAATACATCCTGTACAGAGTCTGCACAGCCAACACTTGAACAAATTCAAGTGTATGGTAGGAGAAGTAAGGATAGCACACACGGTGAGAGCACATCTATTGAAGCTCCCTCATTTACTTAGGGGGAGCTGCCAACACTCACTTCCGAATAACAAATCTTAATCTCTCAAATTTCTTCCTCACATAAAGCACTTGAATCCACTTCTCAAGTGCAAGCTCATTCAAGTGACTTGGTTCAAGAAACCTTGCTCACCACCCATAAACCATAATTAGTTGGTGAGAGGCTAAATGCTGGAGTAGACCTTGATGACACCGACATAAACATGGGGGATTCATCAGTTTTTATAGAAGACCCCATGGAGATCATAAATGCACCTTCATGTGTAAATCAGTCTTGACAGACTGTTAGGTTTAAGGGTAGTACTCCTGAAGGGGAGCTATCTAAATCCTTTTCAACTTAATTGGAGGTTCATGTTCAAGAAACAACTCCCCTCAAAACCCTAGCAGAAATTGCTTTAGCAGTTGATGCTAGGATTACAACTGTCAATGACCCTGCTATATGAGAGGCAAGTTTATCACATTCATGTGATAGTGCTTCGCAAGAAGCACAAGGGTTTGAGGCTGGTGTACATGATACTAACCCAGTCAAATCCCCTCCAATTCAATTGGAGGTTCCCACTACAAGTGGAGGATAACATGCTGTCATAAATATAGAGCAATCTTTGAGTAAAATTGTGACTACTGTCATAGGTGGTTTCGATCCTTCACAACAAATTTCAACCTCACAACTTCAAAAACCACACCTTGTCTCAAACTGGCTACAAGAAGTTGTACCTACATCTAATCTTGAAGATTTCAGGGTGGATCAGCTAGTAGTGTTTGCTCAAATCTCTCAACAGTTGCTGACATCAGATATGTCTAACCAGGACTATCAAGCCATTATGCTCTCATATCAAACAGATGTCCAAGAGAAATAAGATAAAATTGTTAATGAAGCTGAACATGATGGTAACTGTGATGCTTTGCTGAAGAAGGACTATAATCTGGAGATGGAGGATGTTTTAGCTAAGTTCAGGGAAGATTATTTGACTATTTTGGGCAGTAATGTTAAAGCACTGACTCCTGATGAAGTTTATGATACAATTAATGAAGTTTCCAAGGCTCAACTCAAAGCTTTCCATCTCTTTGGAAAAGCACTAGAACTCAGATTGATTGGTCATGAAGACATAGTGGGGAAAATGGTAAATGAGAAGATGGATGAGATTATACCTTCCCAGGTCAAGATCACCTTAAAGTTTCAACACTTTGCTGACCAAATGAAAAGACTTAATTTGACCACTATGGAAAATCTCAGACACTCTTTCATTGCTCTTCATGAAGTGGTCCAACATCAAATCACCAATTCAAATGATACAAGGATCAAGTTAGATCAGCTTTACCAGACCAGATATGAGCCTTCTACATTGCTTATGGAGGTTATCAAACAGGCTGTGGAAGCAACCTTTGGCTCCTCAACATCTACAAGTTCTCATCACTCTGTCTCAACCTCTACAAATCTTCAAATCCAATCTCTTCAACAATATGTCTCATACTTGCAGTCCTCAAATGCCTCTCTCAATGCTCAAGTTCAAGCCTTGACTTCTCTTGTAAAGAGTCAATAATCAGATATCCAGACCCTGGTGGACTCTCACAAGCATCTCCAAATGAACGATTCTGTTGCTTTGGGGGTCATCATGGAGAAGCTCAACATACAATTTCCCTCTCTACTTGAACAGATAAGGCCTGAAATTCCTACTCCCCTTCTCATGCCTACCAACAAGACTAAGGGGGAGATAGAGGCTAGGCTATCAAGATCATCTACTCAAAATGTCCAAGCTGCTGAAAAGAGCAAAACTCAAGAAGTTGATATTGGAATAGAGAGGCTTATTAAAGCAGCTGAGGGACCTAGTCTAAGCAGGGAATTTGATGAATTGCTTAAGGCTCTCAGGGATTTTCTCAATAACAATTTCTTCACCTACAAGAAAGCCTTGGACAAGATAATAAAGTCAATAAGGGTGATCTTGGTAACAAAAGACCATTTTCAGGAAAGAAGGATAGTGGTCAACATAAATAACTCAGGGGTTTAGACATTCTAATAAGTAAAGTCAGAATAGTGATTCATGAAGACACTCTCTTGCTAACAGAACTGAAGAATGCTCAAGTGGCTGCTTTTCCTGAAGCGTACCTACAACCAAGCAAGGAAGTGACATACATATGTCCTACCACCAAAAACTTTAAACACTTCTAGATTCCCAGGCAGTGTGTCATGGCCAACAAGAAGCTTATCATGACTCTGGAAACTGAGTTGAAAGTAAAGAGAAATAAGACTGTTGATGAAGAAGAGATAATTAAGCTATTGGAGAGATATCTAAGGAATGCTGAAGTCAACTTGCCTAAAACTCAAATCAACAAGGATAATTTGGATGATGATAAGCAGAAGAAAGATGATCAAAAACCTTCTGGCTCAAATCCAAGTCAATAATCTGAGGCAGCTGGAAGCAAGGATGAAAAGAAGAAGGATGATGAGAAGAAGAAAGGGGATGAGAGAATAAGAAAGAAGAAACAAGATGGTTCAGGATCACAACCACAACAAACCCTAAATATCCAAATTAAACAAGCTCAACCTTCTGTGCCAACAAACTCCAACATCAAACCACCTCATACCTCTAAGCCTAAATTTATTTATAAGCAAACTGCCAACACCCTTCTAATAATACCAATTACCTCAAGCCAAACAACTCTCAAGAAAGTCACAAACCTACCTTCTGCAAAGCCATCATTCAAGGTCAACTACAAGTCTGTTGGGAGGAAACCAAAGAAAGCTAAGCTTACAGAAAAAGTGGAAGTCACTGAAAGAGCCATTTAGAATTGTTTGAAGCAAAATGATTTTCTACCTCTAAACTGGTGTATCTCAGATAAGATTATTTTCAACAACTAGCTGAGGAAATAGTTAGAGTCTGGGTTGTAACACTAAGGGAAGTAAGAATCTACTATAAAGATGGGTCTTTCACATTTCTTGGTTATAGCTTAATGGACTCTCTCTCTTCCACATAAATCAAGAGAGTGATAAGTTTATTGAAGGATAAGGATACTGCTACAAGAGCATGGAGATCTGTTTTAGCTGAATGGTTAATTGAAAGGGAGGACATAAGAGCAAGGAATAAAGCTGAATCTGAGGAGAGGATAAGGTAATATAATGAAGAGATTGAAATGTACATGAAAAGATCAGAAGAACTCAAGGCCAAAGGAATGAGCAAAATTTCTAAGGATGGAAAATTTCTAAATATCAAAGCTGGAAAATTCATAAGATTTAAAATTGATTTGTTAAATGGTTATCCAGAGACAGACAAACTCAAACTTGTGGAAGCTCTAAGTGAGACACCAATCATAGAAGAACTTGAAATTCTTGTTTACTTAAAGGATCTCATTAGTGAAGAAACAAAAGCAAAACAGTCTTTACCTGGTGCTTGTAACTATATAAACTCTATAAATCACCTAATGTATAAATGTTGCAATTTTGTCAAGTTTTATGTATTAGTCTTATTTTCCATTGTAGCTTGGGGTTAGTCTTGTTAACATGCATGAATTTGTGTTAAAGCAATCTTCTCACAAATTGGGGGAGATTGTTGTGCAAGACATGCATGTACTATAACAAGACTAAGTCAAATTGACAACCCTAAGTAAGTTGTATTGTTATCTTAGTTTGTATTTTATATTGTAACATTTAAAGTATGTAAAAATGATTAAGGGCATACTGGAGTCTTTTTCCAGTAAATAGTATCAAGCCTAGGAATTCTATCTAGAAGAAGATCAAGAAGATCATGCCTTAGAAGAATTATGAAGAAGCATGGAGTTGAATAAATCTGTTTTGAGAAAAATGTTCTAAGTCAAGTTCTCTACAAGTCGCAGATTTAGTATTATAGAGAAGTCATTCGAGAACTCCAAAATGACTTATAGAGAAGTCAGAAAGCTACTAGAGAACTCAGAGATATCGACAAGCCAAATTTGAAGACATGAAGATTGGAGATATCGACAAGTCATTTCTTCACTAGAGAACTCAGAGTTATCGACAAGTCAAAAATCACTAGAGAACTCTGAGTTATCGACAAGTCAAATATCACTAAAGAACTCTGAGATATTGACAAGTCAAATACCACTGGAGAACTCTGAGATATCGACACGTCAAATATCACTAGAGAACTCTGGGTTATCGACAAGTCAATTAGTCACTAGAGAACTCAGAGATTTCTTTAAGCCAAAGTGAAGACATGAAGTAGAGAGATCTCGACAAGCTAAATTCTCTTATAGAGAACTCAGAGACCTCTACAAGTCATGTAAACTATAGAGTAATGAGAGATCTCGATAATCCAATATACTTATCGAGATGTCAAGTTATCTATATACCAAACTGGATATCTCGAGGTAAAACTCAAAGTACAAAGTGCAGACCAGTTCAATATCCAAGATTAACGATTAATAAACAATATAATCAATTGGATTGACAAGTCTACAAAAAGTAGCTTGAAGAGTGCAAGATCAAGGGTGAAGATTAACTGACAAAGAAAGATCAAAGTTAACACAGTATGCAAAGATATGATAAGCCAGAAATGGAAGATATATTCCTAAAATAGAATGATTAGTGACAACTTACTAAAATAAATAGCATCTCTTATTACACACCATGTAAACCAGTTGTTAACTATCATATAAAGTTAACACTGGTCCTTTGTTAGCAGTAAAAATTTAGATCAGAAAAATCTTGTATTCTCTCAAGGAAGAAGCTAAGCTCTTTACCAACAAAGAGCCTACAAATTTTATAGCAAAACATTCTTAATTTTAATATAAAATTAAGTGAGTTTTGAAAGATCTTTTTTTGTACTAGTTACTGTTTAATTTCAGTTTTAACACATTTCACTACAAGATTTGATTTACTTTGTTCACAACTATAAACACTTCAAGAAAAATCAGAAAAACATAAAAACACATTCACCCCCCTGTGTTTAATTCATTACCTAACACCTTTCACTCCTATGGTAAGAGTTGAGGAATCTACAGATGGAGACACAGTCATTCTAGCTCATTATGCTCCTAAAGATCCTTCAGAATACACTGAGCCTGAGAAATAAAACGTCTCCCTAGATAGTGGCTTGTAGTTGATCTTGATAGAGTCACTTGACAATGTCATGTACAATAACATTGTCAACTGTGACACTGCTAAACAGATCTGGGAGAAGATAGAGATACTGTGTGAAGGAACAGAGGAAGGTAGGTCAAATTAAAGAAGGATATTGATTTCACAGTATGAGGGTTTCATGGCTAAGCCAAAGGAAAGCTTTACTGATGTGTTTGAAAGGTTTAACAAGCTAATTAATGACTTGCAGCTGCATGATAAATATTATGAAGCTGAAGAAGTGAACCTGAAGTTTTTGCTCACACTCCCTGACCATTTTGAACAGAAAATTTCAGCAATCAGAGAAAGGAGAGACTTGAGCAGATTAGCTTTGGAAGTTCTATATGGAATTTTAAAAACATATGAATTGGAAATGATTCAAAGAAAATCATTAAGAGCTGGTCAAGGGCATGTTGTAGATGGTTCAAGTGCTCTTATTGTTAATGAAAGTCAGATCTCTAATGATGAGCCAAAATTCCAGACTCCAAGTGTCTCAACTAGTGAGCAAAGAAACATTGATTCACAGGAACAAGTCATACTAGAATTGAAAGAAGATGAGTTCTACACCCTAGATATACTTGATGAGCTAGATCAGTCAATGTCCTATCTGACAAGAAAGTTCTCTAACATTAGAGTAAAGAAGCAAAGATTCTTCAAGGGAAAAGGACAATCTTTCAACAAAGACAGCAGCTGGAAAGGAAAAGGGAAGTACACACCTAATATCAAAAATGGCTACAAAACTGGATCAGTTGATATATCAAAGTTAAGATGCTATAACTATGATGAGCTAGGCCATTTTGCTATGGAATGCAAGAAACCCAAGAAAGCAAAGAAAGACAAAGCTTATCTTGAAGTGGAAGCAAAGTATGAAGCTCTTCTGAAGAAATAACAAAGCAAAGCCTATATTATAGAAAGAAAGAGTTGGGATGATTCTGATAATGATGAAGATGAGGAAGTTGGAAATTATGCATTTATGGCCTTGGAGCAAGGAAAGTCATCCTCATCAAAAACACATGTACCAACTCTTACCACTATTGATTTAAATATGAGTCATTATAAGGAAACTGTTGAAAAGATGAGCACAGAAATGTTTCACATTCATACAAGTATGGTTGCTGCTAATGAAGAGGTTAGCAGACTGACAAAGATAAATGAGAAACTTGAAAATGAGAAACAAGAAACTGAGCTGTTGCTTATAGAGCTTGAAGCTGTGAAATAAGAAAATACATATCTGAAGAACAAGCTCAAATGTGCAAATGAGATTGAAGTTGTGTTAAGGGAGAAGCTAAAAAAGAATGAAGTCAAGTTGAAATCTTTCAGGAATGCATCTAAGTTGGTTGGAAAATATCATGAGAAGAACAAGCCATGTGCAAATATTGCTATTGGTCTTGATTATGATGCCTTGAACAACAAGAAGAAAACTGTAGGTGAAAAAGGGAAAGTAAATGAAAATGAAGATGTTCAAGCTATGCTGAAAAAGGTTGTCTCACCTATGTTCAAAGCATATGAAGTAGATTTCAGTGAAGAAGAGTTGATCATAAAACAAGAAATTGCTGATGAAGACAATGAGAAGAAGAATGCAGAAACAACTTCAACTTCCAAAGCTGAAAAGAAGCCCATGGTCAACCAAGATTTCGAGGCACCTTTTAAGGAAATGAAAAATGAAGATGCAAGAAAGAAGAAGAAAAATAGAAATGGGAAGATTGGAATAAACAAAAGCAACAATTTTTCTTATATTACAAATGCTCCAAGGAAGAAATGTGAAAAGTGTGGCTCTGTGAATCACCTAACTTACCTTTGTAAAAAGATGGTTAGCAAGCCAGTTGAAGGAGCCTAAAAGTATAATGAAGCCAAGGCAAATGATCCTTATTCATTATATGACAAGTTTGACTGCATTCCCTGTAACTTAAAAGTAATGAAAAGTTGCCACAAGCTGAGAGTAGATCTCAAAAAAGTCAGTATTGGAGCTACAGCTGCAAGGGAAAATGCATAAACATCTATGAATTCTATTCTTACTGAGATTTCTAACTCTACTTCTGCTAAATCAGTTTACAAGAAGAAAGTACCCAACACTGCTTGGGTTGCTAAACACACTTAAACTCATTGTGTGCAGGGAAAAATGAAGAAGGTCATATGGATCATAGACAGTGGATGCTCCAGGCATATGACAGGTGATAAAGCCCTGCTATCATAATTTGAGGAGAACGTTGGCCCTTTGGTGACCTTTGGAGACAACAACAAAGGATTCACAATGGGATATGGCAATATTGTTTCTGGAAATGTTGTCATTGATAACGTAGCATTGGTAGCTGGTCTTGAAGTAAATCTTCTCAGTGTCATCCAGTTTGCAGATAAAGGTTTTAAAGTTCTATTTTGTGACGACCTCCAAACCCGGGTCAGAAGTTTGGGGTCCACAACACATTCACAATATATAAACATATACATAAAATATTAATTGCAATGACCCTGTTTCACATAACCACGGATCGCAACAGGTTAAAGTATGAGAACAAGTTACAACCTTAATTATTACATCGTACCAAATCCCAACTAATTTAACTTACAATTGATAATAAAATCATTCTTACAATCTAAATATCTCTTTACCGTGTGAAACTTCTGCTAGCTCGATCCAACTGGACTGAAACCTTAGCCCGCACTTTGGACTGAGGAACTTCACTATCATCCATATTCTTTTCAACTGTAAAACATATAAAAGAGTCGCAAGGGTGAGCTAACTAGCTCAGCAAGTCATAATAGTGATAACTGAGGTTAAACAGTGATCAAATGAGATGATTCAAAGGAATCAAGTTACTTTTTAACTAATTATTAGAATTGGATATTCATTTTAAGTTTTAAAACCAAGGTTAGGCTGCTGATCAGTCACGCACTAACCCCAAGCAAGCACACAACACTGCTCTAATTACTGGATCCAAGGCACACATTGGCCTAACTTGACCATTAGTATGGTCTGACCACGAATCTGGTCCACATATATAAAAACTATCCAATTCTAAAGCAGTTCAATATGATAAACAATATAATTCGGTAACACGAGATCATAATCAATGATGAATAAACATTGAATAAAACATAAGGAAACTCATGGATATCACAAGGGTATACCAAGGTATGTACAAGAAACAGTTTTCAGTCTGTAAAATGATCAGGTATTGGACGAATACTGATTTTTCAAGGTATAGTTCTTTGATGTTATAAAGAATGGTTGAGATATAGAAATTTCTGTATTTTCACACAATTTTGTTCCAGTGTTTGGTGTTTGTTCAACAAAGGATGGTTTACAAAGAACAAGGCTTACGGCTCAAGATCAAGAAAATCAGGGTTCAAGGTTTAATAGTTTAAAGCACTTGCAAAATAAAACAGGAGTTATTTTGAATAATAGCGACATGTTATGAAATAGTTCGAAACATTGGTAATATATATCTTGAAGCAAAGTTCAGAAATATTTGCCTTACAGGCTTTACAACTACTACTGATCAATTCTGATCCGACGCTGCCGCTCAGGCTTTAACGTCCAACCACTAGACCCCATTGGATTCGACTTCGACACTCAGGTTTTTCTGTTGAAAATCTACTGAGCTCGTCGACTGATCACTATGTTATCTTTAATCCATCGTCCACCTTCAGGTTCCCGACTATAACCTACAGGGTCGAAATACCCTACGTTAGATGTCTAGGTATGCTTGACATATCCTCGATACTAATTCTTACTCAACGATATTCAAACCCGACTCGTAATTATTCATATTAGAATAACACAGAGAATAATTAGGGTTCACATTCTCAAAATCGATCTAGTGTTCATTTTCAGAAAATACGTATACTCGTCATTTTATGAAATTAGGGTTACTGTGTTTTGGTCAAAACATACAACACAACATACAATCAGGTTCTGTATAAAACATGCGTATATGTATTTACTTATATTCGCTCGACGTCCCGATAATCCTCGGATACGCTCTCGTATTTCCGTAGTTTGATTTTCCGAAAATTGGACAGCGTCTCCTTTGTTTATCGGACTACCCGTCGATAAAATTCGACGTCTCAATCAACAATCAATCTAATCAACTCAAATTCATAACCCAACCACGCAATCCAATAATCTCGAACCAACAACCCAATCACGAGTCACAAATTCCCAAACGTCAATTCAAATCAATTAATTATTATTATCCGATTATTTCCATCTCGAAAATAATTTATGAACTAAATTAATATTTTGAATTTTAGGACTCAGATATCGATCATCACGGTCCACCGTCGACTCACCGAAGTTCACCGACGACGGCGGAAAAATTTTGGGTACCCAATTAGTTTCGGGTTTCCAACATAATTTTACCGATAAAATAAATATCTCGCACGAAGGATAATTATACCATGAAATTATTCAATGAATTCTCTGTAGAAAATACCAGTTTTGATTAATAATCAAAAAAATCATTCGAGTTATACATTTGTCACAATCAATTTCTCGAAATATTTTCAGAATAATCATTCGGTTTAAATCAAAAATAACAAAAAAATATGTAATCGAATTACAGGCAACAGAACACCACACAGGGATTCGCAGCCACGCGCCACCATCCTCACCGTTTCCGGCGAGGGGCGGCGGCGGCCCAGAAGAAAACATAACCATCACACATACACACACACACAACACACACACACACACACATATATATATATATATATGCACGCACAAACAGGAACCATAGAAATACGGCAGCAACCTGGTAACACCAAGCGCGGCGGTAAAACCGCCGGAAGAACGGCCTGAAACAAAGTACGGCGGTGATTGCAATTTAGGGAAACAACAGAAACAACACAGCGGTGCACTCACCGGAACAAGAACGGTGCAGAAGAAGATAGAGAGAAGAAAAGAAAAGGAACAGAGATGGTGAGGAGAGAGAGACTGTGTGATCCTTTCCTTCTCTCTTTATCTTTTTTTTCTTTTCAGTTTATGCAGCAACAACACACAACTAATGTACTGCTGCCACGTATCTGTGATTCAGGACACGTGTCAAATAAATAGACACGTAATTTTTTTGCGATAATTACGAAGATTTAAAGGTCTCTTTTTGCCCTGAAATTCGAATTTAACGAAACGAGGTGCAAATAAAACAGCCCCCGAAAATTACGAAAATATTTTTAAAATATCATAAGTATCCCGGAGTTTATAAAAACATCAATTTCGTAATTTTAAAATAATCTCTGAAATGCAATTTATACCCGTATTTCTCATTTAACGAACCGAGGTGTACTTAAAACAGATTTAGAAAATCATGAAAATAATCTTAAAATATTGCAAATATCCCGAAGTTAATAAAAACATGAATTTTGAAATTTTAAAATGATTTTTAAAATGCACTTTATATCCACTTTTATCAAATAAACAAAACAACGCGCGGGTAAAATTAATCCCGAAAATTTCCAAAATAATTTTAAAATTCTCGGAATATTCTAAACTTTAAATAAATATAAGTTTCATAATTTTTAAAGATTTCCTGAATTAAATATAAGTTTTATAAATAAATACAATCAGAAAATCATTCAGGGTTAAATAATTGATGAAATTTTGATTTTTCAATTTTATAAAATCCTAAAAATAAATCCTGTCATTATAAAAGCATAAAAACAATTTTAAAGATAGTTCCAGTATTTATGCAAATAAATTTGCAATAATCCACTTTTGAAAGTGAAAACAATTCAATACGATCCCATAATTAATCGCGCGGACAACCCGGTGCACTATAAATCACATATAGATAATACTCAAGCATCACATAGTGGTCAAAACCAACACACATATTTTATTTAATAATTTCCATAATAATCACATATTTAAATAACTCAAAAATACACGAGTCGTTATATTCTTCCCCCCTTAAAAGGATTCTATCCTCAGAATCTGATCTAGTTACACAAGTGAGGATATTTGTCAAGCATATATGACTCTAGATTCTAAGTAGACTCTTCTACTCGAGGTTTTCGAACGTACTGACTATAGATATACACTCATTTCCAATGACTCGCCTTTAACGATCACGAGTTTGGATTGATCACTATATGCAAAACAAACCTGGACAAGAGCCCCATTAGCTCCTGATCAATCACTTAATTCAATCCCAATACTTATCACTTTAATATTAACAAGTAGAATACATTAGGTATACACACGGGTGTGACGGTCATATCATTTATGAACAACTTTATCTATATTTATCAATACCTCGAATGGTTCACTAATTTTAGGACTTAGCTTGTCCCTTCTATTCAAATTTATCCAATCTTTTTCAAGACGACATTTTTACTAACACTACTGGTCCTATTTCTATACTCATACTTTCTCTCAATACAATTTTATCTTCTTTCTTTGTCTACTCCGAGCTGCTTCAACCAATAATACTACGTTCTTGGTGTGTCGAATTAACTTTGAATTTAACAACTTTCTTTCTCTCACTTCATCTCAATAAAATGGGGACCTAAACTCATGTTCACATGAAGCTTGGTAAAGTAGCATTCCAAAGCTGACATCGATGATAAATAATTATTCCAGTGTTTTCTTAAAAACTCAATCTCTCAATATATCTTATAGTTCCTGAATCACTTTCGTACTTTGACTCTCCACATAAGGATGTTAGACGGTGCTCGTTTTCAACTTGGTTTCCAAATATTTAAACATCTCTTACTCTTTTCCATCAGTTAAAGCTGAAAAGTAATCTCATATTTTCATGTACTGTTATTTTTAAATATTTGAACTTCAGATTTCCCTCTGTCCAATTCGTTTATTAACTCCTTGGTGGTCTTAGTTATATCCAACCCCTCCTGTCGGTATAGGGCATCTGTTATCATACGATTTTGCTTAGGTAGTTGTTACTGGATTAATTTTGAACCTTTTGTTAACCTTAGTCAAAATTTTATTCTTGAAAACTTAACGCATAGTTGCTTTCTTTCTGATCCTTGGAGAAAAAAAATCCTTAGGCATCCCACGCAGACTTTCTTATTCCTTAAGTAGCTGAGGATGTTATCAATAAATACAGTTTGCTTATCCAAGTACTCCTTATACACCACGTTCCTTAATTCCTGATAATAGCCTGATACACTTGTTATTTCACATAATATCATCCGAGCTTGCGATGCTCTTAACTCATTTTGGTCATAATCTTTGTTATGTGCTCAGGTCGGATCTTAAGTTAATCCTTGATACATAACACACTTCTTAGATTATGTCTCATAAGTAATCAATTCTTTATAGGGTCTCACTTCTTCTTATTCATGGTTTTGTTAAACTCCCGATAATCAGTACATACTCTTATAATTTCATTCTTTTTCTCCATGAACATCACTGGTACCTTTCACGATTCACTTCTTGTAAAACCATTCCCTGGGTCTGCCTTATCCATTAGGCCTCCAATACTTCGCTTTAATTATTTGGTATGTCTAACACTTCCCAATCTATTTTGAAATTCCCTTCTTATATCTGGTTATCACTATTTTTCTTTAAGTTTCTATATATCTTGACATTTCTTCCATAAATTAAATCCTTTATATTGTGAATTTTCCGTGGGATCTCATTTCTTAATTCTCCTACTTATAGCATCCAAGTGCTGGAAGAAAACCTGGAGATATCGTGATCGTTCTTCTGGGCGCATAAATTTCCTCTTACTAACTGCTAACATCGTGATCCATTATCTTCTTTTGACATCTCCATAGGTCGTACTATTCATCCTTGCTCTTGTTTGGATTATAAACTCTGACTCCCAATTCCAACTTTAAAAATTCCATAAAAAAAATTCTTCCGGTATAGTCTCCATGTCCGTTACTGCTTTCCTCTATCTTTGCTTTTCCTCATGAATATATACTTCAACCTCTTATAGCCCGTATAGATCTTACACCTTTCTCCATACATATTATATTTCCCAAATCTTTCAAAACGAATATTATTACTGTTACTCCCAAATTATGGGTAGGATACTTCTACTCATAAGGTTTTGGTTGTCTGGATGCATATACAATAACTCTATGGTGCTGCATCAACACACATCCTATTCCCTAATGAGAAGCATCACTATCAACTACCAAACCTCCTTGATACTTTTAAATTGATAAAACAGGTGCTGAAACCACTCTTTCATTTAACTCCGCAAAACCTTCCCTTCATCCTTCTCCATTTCACAAAACTTCTTGCTCTTCCTGGTTAGTTTCGTCCAAGATATTGCAACTTTCACGAAATCCTGCACAAATTTTCAATAGTAACCGACCCATGATAAAACTTCTTACTTTTGTTGGTGTTTCTGGTCTCTTTCCGTTCATAGTAATTTTAACTTCTGCTGAATCTCTTTTGATCTTCTCTTCATTAACTATTTATGCTTTCTACCCTCAAAACTTTCGCCTTGTACATTTTTCATACAACTTCTTTCTTCTCCAACTTCCCAATTATCATTAAATGCTTTGCCTGGTCCTCCATTAACTTTAAGTATCACAACTATAGCTTACTCGGATATTCCTTAAAGATTTTGTCCATAGATTTAATCTTCAATTGGTGAAATACCAAGCCTTAAATCAATCCTATAAAAGTACTTTGCTTCTTTCGTTTGATTAAACAAATTATTGGTTCGAAATAATAAATACTTGCTCTTGATATTAAGCCTGTTGAGCTTTCGCTAGTTGACGCATCATCACATACTTCCATCTTTCTTATAAACATTTAATACCGGTGCACCTTATGAGGTACACTAGATCTAATCACTTCTTCTTCTAGCATTTCTTGCATTTACATTGCTAACTCCTTCACTTTAACTGGCACCATTCTGTGCGGGGCCTTGGACACTGGCTTCATTTCAAGTGCTAAATCAGTCACGAACTCAATTTCTATATCCGAAGGAATGTTGATAACTCATCCAAAAACATATCTTGAAACTCCTTAATTATTATAAAATCTTCAAACTTTTTTTGCTTCCGACTTGTATTCCATAATCACCATAATGCTCATATCTTGATCACCGTAATTATCATTAACAAATTCATTACCTTTTTCATCTTCTGAACCTCCTCACCTTCTCATTTAGCATCCCCAGAATTATCTTTTCGTCACGACGGTCTGTCTGGACATCACACTTTAGCAGTCAATCCATTCTTTAGAATAATATCAAATCCTCTTACCTTCCAGGATATCATTCTACACAACTTATTGCCAGGAATCTCAATTTCACCATTGGTACTCACTTATTTAATAATTACACGTTCTTGACTTGCTAGTCCTTTAATCACAATCTTATCAATTCAACAGGGTAATTCATCTTATCAACAAAACTTTGAAAGATAAACAATTAAGTTTCTCCCACATCTTTTAATACTTTAATGCATAAGGTATTCATCTTGATCATCCATATCATCACGTCCGTATTCTGAATAACATATTTTACAGGAAAATCGCATATTCTCGTTCTCGAAAACGTATTCCTTATTGGAGTAGATTCCCTTGATTCTTAGTGGATTCTTCACTGGGACTAGTGATTTGCAATCCTCGCCAGGTGCCCCTATTTCCTTCCCATACATATAATGTAGATGGAACTTCGTCCACTTGATTCAGGATACGTTAATTTCTGTTTGAAAACTTCTTACAAAGAACGACAATACAACGAAATGACTAGAAGGATTCAAAATTCAACAAAAATTAGAGTTGAAAAGAAAGAAGAAGTAAGGATTTAAATATGAATAAGACAACCACACTGGTACTTAAGATGGCCAGTCTTTCGTACCATATGGCATACATCATATGATTAGGTGGCGTCCCACCCGACTCTTCGTCATTCTGACAAAGTGTCTCACCATAACACTGTTTGTCCAAATCAGAAAGCAAAAATTAGGGGAAACAATTAAATTTGAAAGGAATGCAATATCCTCCTTTTCGATATCATAGCAAGGAGTTTATTGAAGAAAAGAAGTTCATACATTTTTAGAAATTGAGAAGGAATATATGCTGTAATATTAAAACTAGAACGATACCATTGGTCACCATCCATATTTCATTTGTATTCATCTCCCGAGCTTGTTCAATTATATCCTAATTGTGTCATATAACAACTTTAGAGAGTACGCTGAAATGCCTTCGCAAATTAAGCATTATGGTAGATTCCTACTTGTCACGTCTTGCGTCTTTAATATCGCACCCACATGAATAATACTTTAACAATTCGATCATAATGGCGTTCCTACTAAGTAACTTCGAGATTCCTCTTTTAATTTAGAATAACCACGTACCATTCGACATAACGATCCTTTTGTTAATAATATTCTGTTTTTAGAGAGGTCTGGAAATCTTTCCAATCTTCTGCGATCACGCTCTGGCTTCTGTTAAATCAATGAATTCTTCGAACTCTGATAGTCCTAGTAATTGAATGTATAGTTACTCCGTACGCTGATTATGTTGTAAATTTTATCAAACAATACTTGCACTTACTGTTAGGAATAATCAACTTCTTCATAATCATAGGTTACTTCGTTCTCGGAATTAGAAATACTAAATCTAAAACAGCATCCTTCTAAGTAATCCAGGCTTTTCAACTCAAGTAGTAATTTGACAACCAATATTTAAAAATCATTTTATTCGAAAAGGCTTTTAGAAATTTGTAAAGAAAAATCTTTTTCGAAAACTTGTTTTAAAAAGTTTGGAAAATCACAAACCTGATTGTCTTTACTATATGAGTTAGTTGTTATCCTTCCGACTTATAACAAGGTACCAAACTCATGGAACGATCATATAAAGGTCCATTCACTTCAATATACCCTTTCTCCTTCATCATGACCACTTACCTTCCTTAATCGACGAAACTTCAATTGTTGTCGCACATTATCGTATTCGTAGTTTCACATCAAGGCTCCCATACTGATGATACTCCCGACATTATCGTTGCAGTAGTTAAATAGAACAGACTATCCAATAGTCCACAAGTCTATTTCATAGAACAAAGTTTACCCGTATCACATCACATCACTAATTTACATATCACATTTATCATAACACCATCATTTAATTTCACAAAAATCCCAGGTTTATACTTTTCTCTCTTACTCCTTCAAAATTCATCTAGTTCATCCCATACTTATTCACGGGTGGCTTAGTCACTAAGGGCTTCTTTTAACCTGATAACAACTATCCTCTGAAACACTTAAATCTCCTTTCTAAACTTCGTCTCACCTCTATTTATAACTCAAGCGCTTACCATTTACTGTAACTCTCGAATCCCTCCTCGTAGGTACAATCGCTTTATAGGACAAGTTCTAAACTGGGGGTATAGAACATGATGTAGGGTAAACTAAAGAGATATGCTCACAGCCGAATGTCTAGTGAAACAAGAATAAACAGATGGAGGTTCTTGAATAGGTAGTCTCATATCAAAAAGTGGAAAAGTAGCGTAAAATAGCTTGAAGAAGTGCAATCGTTATAACAGAAGGTAGTACCATTAATACTGGTGGAGGAACAAGGTACAAATCCAATCTGAAAGAAGATGACGATCCTCAAATGGAAAGCTCCAAACGATCAAATGATACCGGGAAATCAAGATCCGCCATTGCCGTTGTCTGGAAATCACGTCGCAAGCTGAGAATCCCGAATCGCAATACGAATTATGCCGGAAACCTACTATACCATCGCACTCAACCTCACAACGTCTTATCTTTCTATTTCCTATTCCTAATCCTAACCATCTACCCAATCCCGCCAATCTAGGCTTGTTTCAGTGACTTATAACCTGTAGCTCTGATACCAACCTGTGGCGCCCTCCAAACCCGGGTCAGAAGTTTGCGGTCCACAACACATTCATAATATATAAACCTGTACATAAAATATTAGTTGCAATGACCCTGTTTCACATAACCACGGATCGCAACAGGTTAAAGTATGAGAACAAGCCACAACCTTAATTATTATATCGTACCAAATCCCAACTAATTTAACTTACAATTGATGATAAAATCATTCTTACAATCTAAATATCTCTTTACCGCGTGAAACTTCTGCTAGCTCAATCCAACTCGACTGGAACCTTAGCCCGCACTTTGGACTGAGGAACTTCACTATCATCCATATTCTTTTCAACTGTAAAACATATAAAAGAGTCGCAAGGGTGAGCTAACTAGCTCAGCAAGTCATAATAGTGATAACTGAGGTTAAACAATGATCAAATAAGATGATTCAAAGGAATCAAGTTTCTTTTTAACTAATTATTAGAATTGGATATTCATTTTAAGTTTTAAAACCAAGGTTAGGCTGCTGATCAGTCACGCACTAACCCCGAGCAAGCACACAAAACTGCTCTAATTACTGGATCCAAGGCACTATTTGGCCTAACTTGACCATTAGTATGGTCTGACCACGAATCTGGTCCACATATATAAAAACTATCCAATTCTAAAGCAGTTCAATACGATAAACAATATAATTTGGTAACACGAGATCATAATCAATGATGAATAAACATTTGAATAAAACATAAGGAAACTCATGGATATCACAAGGGTATACCGAGGTATGTACAAGAAATAGTTTTCAGTCTGTAAAATGATCAGGTATTGGACGGATACTGATTTTTCAAGGTATAGTTCTTTGATGTTATAAAGAATGGTTGAGATATAGAAATTTATGTATTTTCACACAATTTTGTTCCAGTGTTTGGTGTTTGGTGGCTATACATTTGGGGAGTAGTATCATATTTGTGTGATTTGGTATTTGAGGTTCAACAAAGGATGGTTTACAAAGAACAAGGCTTACGGCTCAAGATCAAGAAAATCAGGGTTCAAGGTTTAATAGTTTAAAGCACTTGCAAAATAAAACATGAGTTATTTTGAATAATAGCAACATGTTATGAAACAGTTCGAAAACATTGGTAATATATATCTTGAAGCAAAGTTCAGAAATACTTGCCTTACAGGCTTTACAACTACTACTGATCAATTCTGATCTGACGCTGCCGCTCAAGCTTTAACGTCCAACCACTAGATCCCATTGGATTCGACTTCGACACTCAGGTTTTTCTGTTGAAAATCTACTGAGCTTATCGACTGATCACTATATTATCTTTAATCCATCGTCCACCTTCAGGTTCCCGACTATAACGTACAGGGTCGAAATACCCTACGTTAGATGTCTAGGTATGCTTGACATATCCTCGATACTAATTCTTACTCAACGATATTCAAACCCGACTCGTAATTATTCATATTAGAATAACATAGAGAATAATTAGGGTTCACATTCTCGAAATCGATCTAGTGTTCATTTTCAGAAAATACGTATACTCGTCATTTTATGAAATTAGGGTTACTGTGTTTTGGTCAAAACATACAACACAACATACAATCAGGTTCTGTATAAAACATGCATATATGTATTTACTTATATTCGCTCGACGTCCCGATAATCCTCGGATACGCTCTCGTATTTCCGTAGTTTGATTTTTCAAAAATTGGACATCGTTTCCTTTGTTTATCGGACTACCCGTCGATACAATTTGACGTCTCAATCAACAATCAATCTAATCAACTCAAATTCATAACCCAACCACGCAATCCAATAATCTCGAACCAACAACCCAATCACGAGTCACAAATTCCCAAACGTCAATTCAAATCAATTAATTATTATTATCCGATTATTTACATCTCAAAAATAATTTATGAACTAAATTAATATTTTGAATTTTAGGACTCAGATATCGATCATCACGGTCCACCGTCGACTCATCGAAGTTCACCGTCGACGGCGGCAAAATTTATGGGTACCCAATTAGTTTTGGGTTTCCAACATAATTTTACCGATAAAATAAATATCCCGCACGAAGGATAATTATACCATGAAATTACTCAATGAATTCTCTGTAGAAAATACCAGTTTTGATTAATAATCAAAAATCATTCGAGTTATACATTTGTCACAATCAATTACTCGAAATATTTTCAGAATAATCATTCGGTTTAAATCAAAAATAACAAAAAAAATATGTAATCGAATTACAGGCAACAGAACACCACACAGGGATTCGCAGCCACGCGCCACCACCCTCACCATTTTCGGCGAGGGGCGGCGGCGGCCCAGAAGAAAACATAATCATCACACATGCACACACACACATATATATATATATATATATATATATATGCACGCACAAACAGGAACCATAGAAATACGGCAACAAACTGGTAACACCAAGCGCGACGGTAAAACTGCCGAAAGAACAGCCAGAAATAAAGTATGGCGGCGATTGTAATTTAGGGAAACAACGGAACCAACACAGCGGTGCACTCACCGGAACAAGAACGGTGCAGAAGAAGATAGAGAGAAGAAAGGAAAAGGAATAGAGATGGTGAGGAGAGAGAGACTGTGTGATCCTTTCCTTCTCTCTTTATCTTTTTTTTTTCTTTTCGGTTTATACAGCAACAACACACAACTAATGTACTGCTGCCACGTATCTGTGATTCAGGACACATGTCAAATAAATAGACACGTAATTTTTTTGCGATAATTACAAAGATTTAAAGGTCTCTTTTTGCCCTGAAATTCAAATTTTACGAAACGAGGTGCAAATAAAACAGCCCCCGAAAATTACGAAAATATTTTTAAAATATCATAAGTATCCCAGAGTTTATAAAAACATCAATTTCGTAATTTTAAAATAATCTCTGAAACGCAATTTATACCCGTATTTCTCATTTAACGAACGGAGGTGTACTTAAAACAGATTTACAAAATCATGAAAATAATCTTAAAATATTGCAAATATCCCGAAGTTAATAAAAACATTAATTTTGAAATTTTAAAATGATTTTTAAAATGCACTTTATATCCGCTTTTATCAAATAAACGAAATAACGCGCGGGTAAAATTAATCCCGAAAATTTCCAAAATAATTTTAAAATTCTCGGAATATTCTAAACTTTAAATAAATATAAGTTTCATAATTTTTAAAGATTTCCTAAATTAAATATAAGTTTTACAAATAAATACAATCAGAAAATCATACAGGGTTAAATAATTGATGAAATATTGATTTTTCAATTTTATAAAATCCCAAAAATAAATATTGTCATTATAAAAGCATAAAAACAATTTTAAAGATAGTTCCAGTATTTATGCAAATAAATTTGCAATAATCCACTTTTGAAAGTGAAAACAATTCAATACGATCCCATAATTAATCGCGCGGACAACCCGGTGCACTATAAATCACATATAGATAATACTCAAGCATCACATAGTGGTCAAAACCAACACACATATTTTATTTAATAATTTCCATAATAATCACATATTTAAATAACTCAAAAATACACGAGTCGTTATATATTTGACAAAGAAGAATGTATCTTCATCAGCAAAAAAACCAATAAAGTTGCTCTGAAAGGAGCAAGGAAAGGAAGCTTGTTTGTTGCAGATTTGGACTCAACAAATGAGGATGGAATTTGTTGCTTCTACACCAAGGCATCCATATAGCAAAGCATGTTATGGCATAAGAAACTCTAACATCTAAACTACAAAGCAATCAACACTCTGGTCAAGAAAGAGTCGGTGAGAGATATGCCAAAATTAGAGTTTGCTCAAATTGAAGTATGTGAAGCCTGTCAGAAAGGATAAATGAAAAGATCAAGTCACAAGTTAAAAACTGTGAATTTCATAAGTGCACCATTCCAACTTATTCACATGGACTTGTTTGGGCCAGTAAATATCTTATCAATTTCAAGAAATAAATATGCACTTGTAATGGTGGATGATTTCTCAAGATATACTTGGGTAGAATATATGCACTCCAAAGATGAGACTCCACACATCATAATTGAGAACATAAAGAAGATAAAAAATAGGTTGAAGATCAAAAATGTGTAAAGAGATTGAGAAGTGATAATGGGACAGAATTCAGAAATGCAACATTGAGTGAATTCTGCAAAAATAAAGGCATTGTTCAAGAATTCTCTGCTGCTAGAACACCTCACCAAAATGGGGTAGTTGAGAGAAAGAACAGAACATTAGTAGATGCTGCAAGATTCCAAGCCGCCAACTAGTTTTTGGGAAGAAGCTGTTAATACTGCATGCTACACTCAAAACAGATATCTCATTAACAAGATTCATGGCAAATCACCTTACTCAATCATGTCTAAGAGAAAGCCTACTGTAAAGCATCTTTCTGTATTTGGAAGCAAATGTTACATTTTAAAAGACAGCTATGAATATGTGGGGAAGTTTGACTCAAAGGTTTTTGAAGCAATTTTTCTGGGATACTCATTAGAGAGAACTGCCTACAAGGTCTATGTAATTGTTTAAAAGAAAATAATAGAGAGCACAAATGTGACTTTTGATGATGACAAATGTCCAGGCTTGGAATGCCTTGATGATAATGAAGCTGAAGCTCTTACATTTGAAAACCTCAACATTAACAGTGATTCTGATGAAGAAGATGAAGTCAATGCACAACATATGATGAATGAAGAGTCTACTGAACAGGAAAATAATGGAAATGGAAGATCATCTCAAACACCTGAATTTGATAGAACAAACTCAGGGGGAGAAAGAGAAGAAGGATCTACTAGTCATACTAATAATGAAAAAAATGATGAAGGCAACAGTCAACAAACTCACACCAGGAAATGGGATAGGAGTCACAATTTAAATGCAATAATTGGTGATCCCAATGCTGGTGTAAGGACTAGAAGTGATACTACTAATGAATGCCTACATGCATGCTTTTTGTCCCAAGTAGATCCTAAGAAAACTGAAGAAGCTCTAATGGATCCTGATTGTATATATGCCATATAAGAAGAGCTAAATCGGTTAGAGAGAAATAAAGTTTGGGAGTTAGTTCCTGCACCAAAGAGCAGAAGTGTAATTGGAACAAAATGGGTGTTCAGGAATAAGATGGATGAAAATGGTATAGTTACCAGGAACAAGGCAAGGTTGGTTGCAAAAGGCTACTCACAAGAAGAAGGAATTGATTATGATGAAACTTTTACTCCAGTTACAAGACTTGAAGAAATAAGGATTTTTCTAGCATTTGCTGCACATTCAAATTTTAAAAGTATATCAAATGGATGTCAATAGTGCCTTCCTAAATGGTGAATTAGAAGAAGAAGTTTATGTGCAACAACCACCTGGCTTTGAAGATCCAGAATTTCCAGATTTTGTGTACAAGTTACTCAAGGCTCTATATGGACTAAAGCAGGCACCTAGAGCTTGGTATTACACATTGACATATTTTCTACTTAAACATGGTTTCACTAGAGGAAAAATAGACAAGACACTGTTCTACAAGCTGCATGGTGGTGATATGATCCCAGTTCAGATTTATGTGAATGATATCATTTTTGGTTCTACTAATGAGAAGCTTTGTCAAAGATTCTCTAATCTTATGCAGAGTGAATATGAACTGAGTATGATGGGGGAATTAAGTTACTTTCTTGGACTTCAAGTCAGTCAAAGAAGTGATGGGATCTTCATCAGCTAAACTAAGTATGTTAAAGATTTATTGAAAAAGTTTGGTATGGTTGATTGTTTACTTGCTTCTACACCTATTTCTATAGCAACAAAGTTGGATGAAGATAAAAAGGGCAAGAGTGTGGATATTTCAAGCTATAGAGGAGTGATTGGATCATTACTTTACTTAACTGCAAGTAGACTAGACATCATGTTTGATACATGTTTGTGTGCAAGATTTCAAGCCAATCTAAAAGAATCACATTTGATGGTTGTGAAGAGAATTTTCAGATACTTGAAGGGGACTCCAAACTTGGAATTACGGTATCTAAAGGGAACTGGTTTTGAAGCTATTGGCTACACAGATGCAGATTTTGCTGGATGCAGGGTTGACAGAAAGAGTACTAGTGGAAGCTGTCAGTTTCTTGGACAAAGAATTGTATCCTTGTATAGCAAGAAACAATAATCTGTGTCAACTTCCATAGTTGAAGCTGAATACATAGCTACTGGAAGTTGTTGTGCTGAAGTGCTTTATATTAGAAATCAGCTAATCGATTATGGCCTAGTGTTACATAAAATTCCAATTATGTATGACAATATTGGTGCTATATCTATTATGGCTAATTCAGTTAATCAATCTAGAAAAGAACACATTGATGTAAGGTATCATTTTATTAGAGAACATGCTGCAAATGGTACCATTGAGCTCATTTTTGTTCCAACAGAAAAACAACTAGCTGGCATTTTATTAAATCTTTGGATGAAGTAACTTTCACTAGACTTGTAGGTGAAATTGTGTTAGGAATATGTTGTGGACTTGATGATAAGTTGAACAAAATACCTTAGCAGATTTAACTTAGTGATTTTGTAGCTTTCAACGAATGATCATTTCAACATCCGTTGAAAGAGTAGCTTATGTACAATAAGTTAGTAGCACATTTCTACATACTTAAACAACTTAGTGAACTAGATCTTTGAGAAAAGTTTAAGTCATGTTGACTACTAGATTGATATGCAAGATAGGTTGGTGAATTGTAAATATATGATGCCTTGTAATCTTGTATAAATGAAATGAAGTTAACTACCAAGAAAAGAGTCTCAACGGATAAGTTACAAAGCTTCAACGGATGATTAGTCAAGCCTCAACGTATGCTCAGAAAAGGCTTCAACAGATGATCAAATACAGCTTCAACGGATGATTCAATGAAGTCTCAACAGATGTTCAAATACAAAATAGCAGTTGATAGTGACTTGACAGTCACATGCGTTGATTGTATGCAAATGGAATGTAGTAGCCTAATTATAGGTTTTAGAGAACAAAGAAGCATTACCATTTTTATGCAATTAAACACATATTCAAAGATGATGAATAGAGTAATGTATCAACATGAAGTTAGACTAGAATTCATTTTTTTGTTTTATTGTCTTGTCTTACTATCATGTAACTTGGTGATATATAAACCAAGAAGAAGCAAGTAGAACTAAGTAACTAAGAAAGCTTATTTTCCAGAAAAATAGATAAGGCTGTATCTGTTAAGAATTTCTCTGTAAGTTTGTTTGTTCACTTGTAAGCAGCTGTGTGCTATTCAAAGCATCACAAAGTTCTCAATATGATATATATATATCTGGTGGATACATTCAAATCCACCAGAAAGTTTTAAAGCTTTGTGTTTTATTACTTAGTGTTTTGATTTCTATTATTCTTCCATTCCCCGCTAATGCAAATCAAACACTGTTATATATATTAAGTTTGAACATCTTTAAAATCTCAAAAAGAAGCCAGAATTACATTCAACCCCCCTTCTGTAATTCTTGTTGTATTTTTTGGGAATAATAATTGGTATTAGAGCAAGCTCTTGAAGTACAAAGAGTGTAAAGATCACAACAATCAACAAGATGAACAAGAAGGATGTTGGAGTGAAAATTCCATTTCTGGACAAAGACAACTATCACCACTGGAAGGTGAAGATGCACCTACATCTTCTCTCTCAAGATGAAGCTTATGTGGATTGCATTGAAAGAGGTCCTCATGTCCCAATGAGAGCTACTACAGGGAATGAACCATCAGTTCCAAAGCCAAGACATGAGTGGTCTGATCCAGACATTGAGCAAGTCAGGAAAGATAAAAAGGCCATGAATATACTGTTTAATGGTGTTGATGGTGATATGTTTGACAACATCATAAATTGTAAAACAGCTAAAGAGGTTTGGGACATAATTCAAATTATTTGTGATGGTACTGAGCAAGTCAGGGAGAACAAGATGCAACTCTTGATTCAGCAATATGAGCACTTTCACTGTGAAGAAAGTGAGTCACTCACTGACATTTTTAGTAGATTTCAAAAACTACTGAATGCTCTCAAGTTGCAGAAAAGGGTTTACCAAACCAAAGACTCAAACCTCAAGTTCCTTAGATCTCTGCCCAAGGAATGGAAACCAATGACAGTCTCATTAAGAAACTCTCAAGATTACAAGGAGTTTACCTTAGAGAGACTATATGGTATCCTAAAACCCTATGAGCTTGAAATAGAGCAAGATGAAAGGATGGAGAAAGGAAGGAAGAAAGGTGGATCCATTGTACTTGTTGCTGAGCAAGAGAAGGAAAAGAAGATGAAGGTTGAAGCTGTTGAATCTGCATCAAACTCAAAGGTCTGTGAAAGCAAGGTTGCTAAGGATGAACTAACAGAATCATTAAAGAAAGAGGATATATTAAGAAAGCAACTTGAACGAGAACAGGAAGTGATTAAGGCATGGAAATTATCTAGAGATGTCCATGCTCAAATCACTAAAGTTCAAGGTATAGAGTCTTTTAATGATGCAACCTGGAAAAAGAATAAAGAGAAGCTTGATTCCAACTTGGTTGAAGGACTTTCAATGGATGTGGACTCAACGGAAGATGAAAATTATTCGTCGAATAATCAAAAGGATTATCCGTCGAAAGACAATGAGCCACATCCGTCGAATGTCAGTAAGCCAGTTAGTAAAGCAAAACTAGCTAAGTTGAATGATAAATATGGATCAGTCTCTAAAAACTTTGTTCCAGGAGAATCAAGTCAAGTGAGGAAAGAAAAGAGAGTTAATGTTGGGCATCTGTCTATCAAGCAATTGAATGACATATTAAAAAAGATTGAGGTTAAAGCAAAATCAAAAAGGAAAAATAATAGAAATGGGAAGGTAGGTATTAACAAATATTACAACTATACACCTGATAAATATGCTCCAAGAAAAATCTATGTTAAGTGTGGCAGTGTTAATCATTTGTCTATTTACTGCAAACTTGCTATGCCTACTCCCATGTCTGCATCTTCTTCTTTTCCTAACATGACTGCCATGTCTACAATGCCTATGAATGTTTTGCCTGCACAGAATATGAATGCACAATTTGCTAATATGCCATTTGCACCTAATCCATATTATGCTACATTTAGTACGACTCAAATGCCATTTAGCATGCCTTACTGGAATAACATGTTTGCACATAACATGTCTTTTCCTGTTAATCAAAATGTGCATGATAATTCTACTTTAATGAATGGTTTCAAAGGTCCAACTCAAATGACTAAGGATGAATCTGAAATTCCCAAGTCAAATGAGGTCAAACTTAAGAAACCAAAGAATAAGGCTAACAAGGCAGAACCCAAGGAAACTTGGGTACCAAAATTAACTTGATTTGGTTTGATGTGTGCAGGGAAACAGAAAGAATCTTTGGTATCTAGCCAGTGGTTGCTCAAGGTACATGATTGGAGATTCTACCCTGCTTACTGAGTTCAAGGAAAGAGCTGGCCCAAGCATCATCTTCGCAGATGACAGCAAGGGTTATACTGTGGGATATGGCTTGATTTCAAAGGATAATGTCATCATTGAAGAGGTTGCCCTAGTGGATGGACTCAAGCATAATCTGTTGAATATCAGCCAACTTTGTGATAAGGGCAACTCAGTCACTTTCAATTCTGAAGCCTGTGTTATGACCAACAAGAAAAGCAACAAAGTGGTTTTTACTGCAGTGAGAAAAGGAAATTTGTACCTAGCTGATTTCAACTCATCAAATGCAGAATCAGTAACTTGTCTTCTCAGTAAAGCAAGTCAAGATGAAAGTTAGCTATGGCACAAGAAGCTGTCCCATCTAAACTTCAAGACCATGAATAAGCTAGTCAAAAAAGAATTGGTTAGAGGCATTCCTCAAGTGGAGTTTAATAAGGATGGATTATGTGATGCCTACCAGAAAGGAAAGCAGATTAAAGCATCATTCAGAAAGAAGCTTGATTTAACAATTGAAGAACCTTTGCAACTGTTGTACATGGATTTGTTTGGACCAGTCAATGTGTTGTCCATCTCTAGGAAAAGATATTGCCCAGTTATTGTAGATGATTTCTCAAAGTTCTCTGGGACATTTTCTAAAATCCAAAGATGAAGCAAGTGAAATCATTATCAATCACATAAGGCAAGTCAACAATCATCTTGACTTCAAAGTAAGAAGAATCATGAGTGACAATGGAACTGAGTTCAAGACTTCTGTGATGAGATCATTTTGTGAAGAGAATGGGATTATGCATGAGTTTTCTGCAGCTAGAACTCCACAACAAAATGGAGTGGTGGAAAGGAAAAACAGATCTCTTATTGAAGCTGCAAGGACAATGCTAGAAGAATAAAAGTTACCAACATATTTTTGGGCTGAAGCTATGAATACTGCATACTACACTCATAATATTTCTTTGGTTAATCAAGCCAAATGCATGACTCCCTATCAGTTGTTCAAGAATAGGAAGCCAACCCTAAATTTCTTACATGTCATTGGCTGTAAATGCTATATCTTAAGAAATCAAACTGATCAACATGGAAAGTTTGATACCAAAGCAGATGAAGGAATTTTTGTTGAATATGCTGTTGGAAAAGCATAGAGAGTCTAAAATCTAAGAACCAACATTGTTATGGAATCAATACATGTTGTGTTTGATGATAAAAAGATTGAAGGACTACAAGATGGAGATTTCCATGAGAGCCTCAAATTTGACAATGTGGAGATGATCTGTGAAGATAGTGATGATGATAGTGATCAAGAACTAATATCCAAGGACAATGCAGAAAAGTCTATTACTAATGAAGCACATAACTCAACATCCGTCGAAAGACCAAGTGCATCATCCGTCGAATTACAATCTGCATCATCCGTCGATAGGGAAAGAACATCATCCGTCGATAGAGAAAAACATCCATTGATACTTTAATAGGATTTGTGAGTCAAGTAAGATCACAATCAGAAAGAACCCCTTCTTCAAGTCAAAGATCCATAAACTCAAGGGGAGTTTCTGATCATCAAAACTCTACTAATCATCAAGAAAATAATGAGGCCTCTTCATCTAGAGCTAATCTACAACAACAGAGAAAATGGAGTAGAGATCACCCTTTTGAGCTCATTATTGGTGATGCATCTTCTAGGGTTCAAACAAGGAAAGCAAATCAAGAAGAATGTATGTATAGCAACTTTCTTTAGAAGGAAGAACCAAAGAAGGTAGAAGAAGCTGTGTTGGATCCTGATTGGGGTTTAGCTATGCAGGAAGAGCTAAACCAATTTGAAAGGAACAAGGTATGGAAGCTGGTACCCAAGCCTAAAGGAAAGAATCCAATTGACACCAAGTGGGTATTCAGAAATAAGATGGATGAAAATGGCATAGTTGTCAGGAACAAAGCTAGATTGGTTGCTAGGGGCTACTGTCAACAAAAAAGAATAGATTTTGATGAAACTTTTGCTACCGTTGCCAGACTTGAAGCCATCAGATTTTTCTTAGCCAATGCAGCCCATGCCAATTTCAAAGTCTATCAAATGGATGTCAAAAGTGCCTTTCTGAATGGAGACTTGGAGGAAGAAGTCTATGTCAGTCAGCCTCCTGGTTTTAAAAATCCAAATTTTCCAGAATATGTCTACTATCTTGTTAGGTCATACACACTGTAGAAGGGGGTTGAATATAGTGTTTACTACAATCAAATCGAATATAAAAACTCAAGTAATAGAAAACATATTTTATTCAACATAATAAACTCTGTAACAATATGGAACTGTCCTCTCTCAGTGATGAACAAATTATCACAAGAGCTGCTAGGGTTACAAAGAATAATAACTTCGATAATGATAACACTTATAGTGTAAACCCTATGCCTGTGTTTATATACTACACAGTTATAATATAATGTTCTAATTGATATGGAATATAATTCTGCTTCCTAAAATATATCAACTAGTTATCTTTTCTTCCAAGTATTCTATTCTTCATAGAATTCCTTCTTCATGCATATTTCTTTCTGTCTTAGTCTTGATCTTCTTTCCTTTCAATCAGCCGCCTGCCTTATCTGAAAGTCATCTTAAGTCCTAATATTATCTCCTGATAAATATCTTCTGATAACTTAAGTTCTGATCATTTAAGTTCTGATATCTTAAGTTCTATCTTCAGTATAAGTGTTGATTTCCAGTTAAGTACTGATTTGTCCTGTTAGGTAAGATCTGAAAACTAAACATAAATCATATTACACATGACATTATCAAATATATCAAACAATCTCCCCCAACTTGTAAATTAGCATAATATACAAGTTCAACAGATATTTGATGATGTAAAAAACATTAAGTACAAATGCATGAGAATTTGACTAGATAACTACAACTTACAGTCCTTTCAGCTTTACCATCTTTAACTTCTGATAACAGCTTCAGTTTGTATACACTTCAGAATTTAAGCAGTTGTAGATCTTTGACTTGGCTTCAATCTCTGATCTCTTTGTTATCAGGAGTTGTTCTGAGATAATTCTTCAACAAACATCTCTCAGCATATTCAAGTTCATTGACCATCCTCCTTTTAGCATTTATCAATTCAGTCGTATCTTCACCAGTTTGAAAAATAGTTGCCCTGAGATCATTTATCTTAGCTTTTCTTATCTCTTGATCTAGTCTAATCAGATATGCCTTGTCAGACTCTAGATTGAATTCCACAGCCTTATAACCCAGAAAAGTAGTTATGATCTTAGTAGAGTTAGGCTTCATTTTGACAATATCACCTTTGTGATCTCTGTACTTAGGACAGTATGTGCTGTCAGACTTTACAGAATAAAGCTTCTTCTGTCTTTGAATTTGAGACTTTAAATAACCTGCAACACTATCTGTTAATCTGTCTTTCACTTGAAGTAGGAATAGAACATGTTCCAGTTCCTCCAAATACTTCAGTGGTATAGCATTCTGCCTAATATGGTATACCCTTCCATCTGTCATAAAATATAACAAGATATGTTCTTTCAAAAAGGTATGGTAAACAATTTGTATAGATTCAAGTCGATTCAATCTTTCAGGAGTTGCTCCAACACCTGGTTCACTTAAGGAAGTTAAATCATTGGTAGTGTTATGTACTCTTCTTTCATCAGAACTACCCAATCCAGATTATCTCTTGCTTCCTTTCCTGTAACAACTCTTGCTTTAAAACCACTTGTTTCAGTCTTCAAAGGTTGAGCCTGTTTAGCTTTGGTGAATCCTGGTAGGAGAATCTTTGAAGGTTTAACATGAGCAATGTCAGAGGTTTCCTTTTCCTTATCTTCTGATATCAAGCCAACTTGAGCTATGTCAGAGGTTGCTTGCTTCACTGTCATATCAGAACTTACTACATCTTAACTCTGAACAACATGAGCCATGTCAGAGGTTGTTTGAAAAATCTTCTTATGCATCAGAGTAAGATTAGCATCTTCTTCATCATCAGTTATTTCTTCATCCATGACCGGCATATAAACCTTTACAGGTTCATCAACTTTTTCTTTGCCCTTGGACCTTGGATCAATTTCCATTTGTGAAATGACTTTAATTGCCTCAGAACTCGTTCTTTCCTTTATCACAATACCCTTAGGTTTTGGAAATTTCTTTTCAACAATAGAAGCTTTAGATTTTGTCTTGACACCTTCTGCTTTGAGTCTAGCTTCTTCTTCCTTTAGACTCTCAAAGTCCATTCCTGGATTTTCTTTAAAAAATAACTCCTTTGAAATTTCTTCATCAAGTTCTAGATGTTCCCCAGAACTTATCCTTTTCCTAGTATCAGAACTTATTCTTCTCCCAGTATCAGAACTTGTTCCTTGACTTGTAATTCTAGCTTTACTTGATGAAAATCCTTTGCCTTGACCTTGACCTCTACCCTTGTTAGAGTTTTCCTGGTCATTATTTCTATCATCCTTTCCCTTCAGTGTCTGAATAGATTTGCATTTGGACTTAATCACTTTCTCCCCCTTTTTGGCATCAGCAGGTAAAAGAAGAGAGACAAGCAATTCCACTAAGGATTGGATCTCATTGAGTTGATTTTGGTGAGAATCTTGATTCTTCAGAATTTCATCAATTTGAGTTTGATGCTTCTCCTGAGTTTTCTCAATGTAGGCAATTTTGTCAAAGGCTGGCTTGAAAAATCTGTTCTTTTCAAGTTTCACATTCATATCTTGCTGGATCAAAGTTTCTTGAATTTTATTCACCTTGGCATGAGTTATCGAGTGTTGACCTTGAAGGTGCCTAGTACTCAATACAGTAACTCTCAGCTGTGCCTTGAAATCATCATTTATCAGCATTTCATCAGCTTTTGCCAGATGCTCAACAAGAATCTTTTCAAAAGGAACAAAACTAACTGTGTTCCATTCCTAAGTCCACTCCTTTCCTCTAGGAGTTTTACTCCAAGGTACTGGTGCTTCCTTAACAAACTTTTTGATTAGATCAGCTTTATGAACTGTTTGTTGAGGTGCATTTCTTGATGGACCAGCTGCATCATCATCTAAATTAGCAGCAGCTTCACCAGTAGTTTCTTCATTGGCAGCATCAGAACTTGTAGATCCTGCGGTATCAGCATCCTTTGATAAAACAGCAGTATGAGAGGCTATAGAGGCTTCAACATCATCCTCTAAATTCTGATCTGCAGCCAGGTTTTGATCAACATCCAAAATTGATGTTATTGGTGGAGTGAGTTGAATTGGTGGAGCTTCCAAGTACAAAACCTCAGGCACAATCAAGTTATGAATATCAATTTCAGCACTTGTACCTGGTTCTTCAGTATGTACTGGATCAACTATAGGTGACATAGGAGGTGTAGGAATTCTGTCTTGAGCAGTTTCTTGTTGTGTAGAAGGAAGTGATTCAATAACAATTGGTTCTGCTGAGATCAGAGATTCCTGATCCCCTTCCTTAGCTGCTTCCACTACATCCTCTGAATCTGACTCAACTATGTCTTTGTGAGCTCTCTGTTTCTTTAATATCTTCAAAGGTGGAGACACTGTAGGAGCTTTATCATCAGAATTTAACTTTCTAAGCCTTTTGAGGGGCCTAGAACTCCCAGTTAAAGTATCTTTCTGAGAAGTAACCTTCTCAGCTTCTACAACAATAGGTTCTGATATTGGAACCTGTTCCTCAGTTGTTCCCTCAAATCAACAGAATTTAATCAAAACATTCATCACAAAATAAAATTAAAAGTCGATGAAGTAAAGATTAATAAATTGCAATTAAACATGCACAATCACATAATTTGAGAAACAAAGAACAAATCTTGCAATTAAAGAAAATTTCATTGATATATCAGATGATTACATTTGATGAAATTTAGGAATTACATGCAAAAATTACAAGATAGTCCTATTCTACGATTCTTAACATCAACATCCTTAGTCCTAGTCTAAGAAGACCTAACGACTACTTCTTCTGCTGCTGATGAAGAGTACTGCAAGACGAATGATTCGTTCTTGCCGACGGAGAGCTTCTCTCCTTTCCTCTTCCAACCTATCAAGATGGAGGTGATACTCCATTGATAAGAACAAGAGTTCTATGTGAACCTCTTGTGGAACTGAGTTCCAAAGCTCGTCAGGAATGGCGGTGACATGCCCCTCCTATTGCCATTCATCACAACTCAACTCGATGTTAAAGGTTTCATAGTTCAGGAACAAGTTGAGACGAACCATATTTGTTGAGGAGTATAAAAAGAGAGTGAGTTTGTGAGAAAATGAAAGATGTATTGGCTGGAAGGAATGGTCAGTTTAAATAGCTAATTGAATACCAAGGGACGCGAGGACTGGTTAAAAATTACAAGTAAAAATAATGACCCCTCGACTCCCTAGACTGATGTGTAATAATAACAGTCAGTAAAAGATCTAAAGCCAGAGTTAATGGGCACAGGATATAATAATAATTACTGTGCGCATGTAGTTTTTCAAGAAAAACATGCTAACCACTAACCCATAATGATTATGACTGTTTTATCTCACATTAACCAATATTCTATAAAAATATTATCATTTAGGTAATGACCAAAAATAAACCAAGTAAATAAATATTGCCACGTCAGCATCAAAACTTGATTATTATCAGGATTTAAAAGTCATCAGAATATGGCTCCTTAACTCGAAAAGTGAATGTGTATTCCTGTAATTCTTCACACAAATACTGATATGGTTTCATCAGAACTTAATCATCAGAACTTCCATCAGAACTTGTCCTCGGAATTTATGCAATCTGACACATAGACTGTTCATTTAAAACAACATTTATCACCACAATAATTTTCATCATTCATATGGAGTGTAAGTGTGTGCATTAAGATAAATATCAGAGAAAGAGTAAAGTCTGATTCACTTCAGTATATCTTAGAAATAAGGCATAACTAAGAACTTTACTCGAAATCTGTCATTATTCTGAAGCCTACTATTGAATGAGTTCATGCATGAGTCCACCTCAACGATTTTGTGCTCATTTTATGCATATTTTGAAATTCCATTTTACAGTGGCTTCTCAGTGTAAGTGAGTCACGACCGCTTATCAGAATTTATACTGTTATCAGAGTATTTTTCCAGTAATCATATAGTGTGAAAAGTCACCAAGAAAATTTTATTTTGCTTTTCTAATGCATATTACTTAATACCAGCAATGCACTTGGGTCTTCCCTTCCACATTTTTACTCTAGATCTCAAAAGAGTACCTGATTTTTATTTCTTTTCTTTTCTTTTTCTTTTGATAAGTGAGGCTTATCAGCACTTAGTACATCCACCAGATTTACTAACATCAGAACTTAACAGATAAGAAGCATTATTCTAGTTTTTGACTTAGTAATAAGATACATAAAGTAAACTTAACTAAGCTCAATATCAGAATTTGCTTGTGTTAAAAGATATCCACATAAACAATTACTTCAAACATGGGATCTTTAGTATATTAAAGACTACTAGGTCAGCATCTAGCACAGTTATCCTCATTGGATTGAATAGTCACAGAAACATTCATATCACTATCAGAGTTTAGAAATTCACATCAGACAACAATCAGCACTTAAGTAATTTCCAATTTAAAGTCTGATTCTCTAGGATACCACAATCCCAGATCAGCTGTACCCTTAAGGTACTTGAAAATTCTTTTCACAGCTATTAAGTGAGGTTTTCTTGGATCTGCTTGAAATATTGCACAAAGACAGGTAGCATACATGATATCAGGTCTACTTGCAGTTAGATATAGTAGTGAACTAATCATACCTCTGTAATCAATAATATCTACTGATTTACCAGTATCCTTATCCAACTTTGTTGCAGTGGCCATATGAGTGGATGCACTTGAACAATCTTGCATTCCAAATTTCTTCAACAAATTTCTGGTGTACTTAGATTGACAAATAAAAGTTCCTTCTTCATTCGGCTTGACTTGAAGGCCCAAAAAATAGTTAAGTTCTCCCATCATACTCATTTGATATCTTGACTGCATCAGCTTGGCAAACTTCTTACAAAGTCTGTCATTTGTAGAACCAAAAATGATATCATCAACATATATTTGCACCAAAAGTAAGTCATTTCCATGGTTGAGGTAGAACAGTGTTTTGTCAATAGTCCCTCTGTTAAATCCACTTTCCAGAAGAAACTGAGCTAAAGTCTCATACCATGTTCTTGGAGCTTGCTTAAGGCCATAAAGTGCTTTATCAAGCCTATAGACATGATTGGGAAATTTAGGATCTACAAAGCCTGGAGGTTGTTCAACATATACTTCCTCTTCTAATTCTCCATTAAGAAAAGAACTTTCCACATCCATTTGAAAGACTTTAAACTTCTTGTGAGTAGCATAAGCCAAAAATATCCTTATGGCTTCCAATCTAGCAACTGGTGCAAATGTTTCATCATAATCAATTCCCTCCTGTTGAGAGTATCATTTTGCAACCCGCCTTACTTTGTTCCTTATAATTATGCCATCACTGTCAGTTTTGTTTCTGAACACCCACTTTGTACCAACAACAGACCTGTTCTTTGGTCTTGGCACTAGGGTCCAGACTTTATTTCTTTCAAATTCATTTAACTCTTCTTGCATTGCGTGCACTCAATCAGCATCTTGAAGAGCTTCTTCCACTTTCTTTGGTTCAGTCTGAGAAAGAAAAGAATGATAGAGACATTCATTTGATGTAGTTGTTCTAGTTCTGACACCTGCATCAGGATTTCCAATAATTAAGTCAGGTGTATGCACTTTCTTGCAGATGGAAGGTTATCTCTAGAACTGGATGCTCCCCCATGATTTATGCTGTCTCCATCAACCTTTTCTGATGCTCACCCTGAAATTATGCTCTCTGAGTTGGATCCTCCAGAATTTGAGTTTCCAGAAATATCAGAACATGAGTTTCCAGAATTAGCAGAACTTGAAGAGCCTGTTGTAGGTTCTGATGCTTCTTGAGATGTGGTTGGATCTTCAGTATGCTCCCCCCACACAGGTGCATTTTCCTTAGGCGTAGTCACCACAGTTTCAATAACATCAGAGTTTAATCCATCAGAGGTTGCAGTATCAGGATTTAGACTGTCAGGATTTACAGAATCAGAATTTAAAACTTCATTTTTGAATCTCAGCTGATCATGATCATTAAAATCTTCAAGTCCAGTAATCTTCTTATCATCAAAAAAGACATTGATAGATTCCATGACAACCCTTGTTCTTAAATTGTAGACTCTGAAGGCTTTTGTAGAAAGTGGATATCTAACAAAAATTCCTTCATCAGCTTTTATATCAAAGTTAGATAGCTGTTCAGGATAAGTCTTAAGAACAAAACACTTGCATCCAAATACATGAAAATACTTCAGATTTGGATTCTTTTTCTTCATCATCTCATATGGTGTTTTTCCATGCTTGTTGATAAGTGTTGCATTCTGAGAAAAACAAGCAGTCTGCACAGCTTCAGCCCAAAAGTAGGTTGGCAACTTTGCTTCATCAAGCATAGTTCGTGCAACTTCAATAAGAGTTCTATTCTTTCTTTCAACAACTCCATTTTGCTGTGCAGTTCCAGGAGCAGAAAATTCTTCCTTTATTCCATGGTCTTTACAGAACTCTTCCATGATCAAATTCTTGAACTTAGTGCCATTATCACTTCTTATGATCTTCACATAATCTGACCAATTTATCTAGTTGCTTGACATGATCAATCAAGATAGATGCAGTTTCACTTTTTGTGTGCAAGAAATACACCCATGTGTATCTGGTGAACTCATCCACTATGACCATAACATATTTCTTCTTTGCAATAGACATGACATTAACTGGACCAAATAGATCAACATGTAGTAGGTGATAAGGCTCAAGAATTGATGATTCAGTCTTGCTCTTGAATGAAGATTTTCTTTGTTTTTCCTACTGACATGAATCACAAAGGCCATCATGAGCAAATACTGATTTTGGCAGTGATCTCACAAGATCTTTCTTGACTAGTTCATTTATATTATTAAAATTTAAATGAGAGAGTTTTTTATGCCAATCCCAGCTTTCTTCAATTGATGCTCTACTTAACAGACAGGTTGCAGAACCATCAGTACTTATTGAAAGCTTGGCTTCATAAATGTTACCATGCCTGTATCCTTTCAAAATAACCTTGCCTGTAGATTTTCTTACAACTTCACAGTGTTCTTCAAATAAATCCACATGATAACCTCTGTCACAGATTTGACTCACACTTAGCAGATTGTGTTTAAGTCCTGATACCAGAGCTACTTTTTTAATGATGACATTCCCAAGATTGATATTGCCATATCCCAGAGTTTTTCCAATATTTCCATCTCCATAAGAAACACCTGGGCCACCTTTCTCCACAAAGTCTAATAGTAGGGCTTTATTTTCAGTCATATGTCCTGAACATCCACTGTCCAGAACTAGGATATTATTCCTATTGCCCTGTAATCACAAAGACCACTAATGATTAGTTTTAAGGACCCAGACTTGCTTGGATCCTTTGGCCTTATTAAGTTTGTTAACATTTGCAGCGGATTTAGCATCAGAGTTTATGTTAACAGTTCTCTTATCAGAATTCACAATATCAGACTTTACATCAAAACTTACACTAGAAGGAATAATGCTAACTTTCTTTAAAGAAGGTTTTATTTGATAATAATCATAGTACAAACTATGATATTCCTTACAAGTATAAATGGAATGCCATAAACTACCACAATGAAAACAAGGATTTTGTGGCTTATATCTAACAGACTGACTCTTAACTCCTGATTTTGAAGGTAAGGAGTTTATATTCTTATTCTTCTTGCAAAAAGAAGCAAGATGGTTAGAATTTCCACATTTATGACATATTTTTCTAGGAGCATTAGGAACAGGCTTATAATTGTTATTTTTGTTCACACCTTCCTTTCCATTCCTATTTTTCCTAGGTGGCTTTACCTTGTTTACATTCTTAACATCTTTCAGCTTATGCTTAAGCTGCTTCTTAGTCATTAAGCCTATGTTAACTTTAGTTGGCTTATCCTGTTTAGGTTTGTCAGAAGTTACTTTCTCCTTAACTTCTGAATTCTCAATATTAGACTTTGCAGTTAAAAACTTAACAGGATTTACCTTTGGTTTTTGTTTAACAACTATAGGCTCATTTTCTACAGTTCCCTTACTGTTCTTATCATCTCCGTAACCTAAACCCTCTTTCCAGTTTCCACTACTAAGAATATCCTGAGTTGCTTTACCAGAGTTAGTCCAAGTCCTGATAATCTCTCTTTCCTTTTCTAACTCAATTTTTAGAGATTCATTCATTTTTAGCACTTCATCCCTAACATAAAAGGCATCATCTCTATCTTTATGAGTTTGATGGAACATGACTAACTCTTTTTCTAAATAATCATTCCTCTTTTTATAAGCAAGATTTTCTGAAGTTAATCTTTCACATGTTAAAGTTTGATCTTTATAACTAATGAACATGGTCTTATGATATCTTCTCAACTCAATAATATCATCAGTATGTCAGCAGTATCAGAACTGCTATCAGCATTTGCCATTAAGGCATAATTTTCCTCATCCTCAGAATCTGAAGCATCTGACCAGCTTTTCTTCTTTGTGATAAGAGCCTTTCCTTTGTCACTTTTCCCTTTTCTGCAATCTGGAGATATGTGGCCTTTCTCACCACAGTTGTAGCATTTAACATTTGAGTAATCTCCTCTGTCAGACTTTCCTCCTTTGCCTTCAGATTTTCTGAAACCTTTCTTATCAGAACTTGCACCTTTCCTGGAAAACTTCTTTCCTCTCCTGAATTTCCAGTATGCAATCTTTGTGATTCCTTTTAAGAGCACATAGCTTCATCATCTCCTCATCAGGGTCCATCTCAGGTATACTTTCAGTTTCTGAGTCATCATCACTATCAGAACTTGATGACTTAGTATTAGACTTTGTGATAAGAGCCTTTTCCTTGCCTTTCTTTGAGGCAGCAACTTAGGGACTTTCCTCCTCAGCCACAAAAGCAATTGTCCTTGACTTTCTTCCATTCGTCTTGCTTCTTTGTTCCATCTCAAGTTCATGAGTCTTGAGCATCCCATAAATTTCATCAAGAGTTGTTTCATCAAGATTATAGATGTCTCTAATTATTGTGGCCTTCAAATCCCATCTTTCAGGAAGAGCTAGTAGGAATTTAATATTTGAATCTTCAATATCATACTCTTTGTCAACTAGTGACAAATCATTCAAGAGTTTGAAAAATCTGTCATATAAATCAGTTAATGACTCATCAGGCTTTGAGTTAAAGTGCTCATACTCTTGAGTGAGTATAATCTTCATGTTCTTCTTGATTGAATCAGTTCCCTGACACCTTATTTCCAAAGCATCCCATATCTCTTTTGCAGTCTTGCATTGAATTACCCTGTTTGACATGACATTATCAATGGCACTATGTAGCAAGTGTCTTACCTTTACATCTTTCGCAATCGATGAGATATCTTCAGCAGTGTAATCACTTTTCTCCTTTAGTACAGACTTTGCTGGCTGACCTGCAACTTCCACAGAGAGTTTGGTTGGCATATGTGGTCCTTCATTAATCTTGTCGAGATATTCTGGATCTATAGCTTCCAGAAACATAGCCATCTTCACTTTCGATATGGAATACTCAAAAGGTTTCAACATGGGAACTCTTATAGTCTCATATCGACTATGGGTTATGGTTTTTGGAGGTTCTTCAGTTTTGGTGGGCTTGGTTGAAGTTTCTTCTTCAGACATGATTGTTTTTGGATCTTAATCTATTTGTGTGTTAACAGATTGCTCTGATACCACTTGTTAGGTCACACACACTGTAGAAGGGGCTTGAATACAGTGTTTACTACAATCAAATCAAATATAAGAACTCAAGTAACAGAAAATAGATTTTATTCAACACAATAAACTCAGTTACAATATGGAACTGACCTCTCTCAGTGATGAACAAATTATCACGAGAGCTGCTAAGGTTACAAAGAATAATAACTCCGATAATGATAACACTTATAATGTAAACCCTATGCCTCTGTTTATATACTACATAATTACAAGATAATGTTCTAATTGATATGGAATATAATTCTGCTTCCTAAAATATATCAACTAGTTATCTTTTCTTCCAAGTATTCTATTCTTCATAGAATTGCTTCTTCATGCATATTTCTTTCTGTCTTAGTCTTGATCTTCTTTCCTTTCAATCAGCCGCCTACCTTATCTGAAAGTCATCTTAAGTCCTGATATTATCTCCTGATAAATATCTTCTGATAACTTAAGTTCTGATCACTTAAGTTCTGATATCTTAAGTTCTGTCTTCAGTATAAGTGCTGATTTCCAGTTAAGTACTGATTTGTCCTGTTAGGTAAGATCTGAAAACTAAACACAAATCATATTATACATGACATTATCAAATATATCTAACATATCTTTTGAAAGCAGTTTATGGATTGAAGAAAGCACCTAGAGCCTGGTATGATACTTTGTCAAAGTTTCTCTTAGAAAATCACTTCACAAGAGGTACTGTTGACAAAACTTTATTCTTTAGAAATATAAATGGCTCTGGTATACTTGTTCAAATTTATGTAGATGATATTATATTTGGCTCTATAGATGAAAAACTTTGCAAAACATTTGCCAAATTGATGCAAAGTAAGTATGAAATGAGCATGATGGGAGAACTAACTTACTTTCTTGGTTTACAAGTTAAGCAAGTTAGTGATGGAATATTCATGAGTCAAACCAAATATATTTATGATCTTTTAAAGAAGTTTGATCTAATAGATTGCACATCTCCAAAAACTCCCATGACCACTGCAACTAAACTTGAATTAAACACTAATTAAAAGTCTGTGGATATTTCAAGCTATAAAGGCATGGTTGGCTCAATTCTGTACTTAACAGCTAGTAGGCCAGATATAATTTTTTCTACTTATCTTTGTGCTAGATTTCAGGCTGATCCTAGAGAATCTCATTTAGTAGCTATTAAGAGAATTTTCAGATATCTCAAGGCACACCAAAACTTGGCATTTGGTACCCTATAAAATTCTGGTTTTGATCTAACTGGTTATTCAGATACAGAGTATGCAGGTTGTAAAATAGATAGAAAAATTACAATAGGAACCTGTCAATTTCTGGGAAACAAGCTACTATCTTGGTTCAGTAAAAAGCAAAATTCAGTTTCTACTTTTGTAGCTGAAGTTGAGTATATTGCTGCTGGAAGTTGCTGTGCACAGATTCTATGGATGAAAAACCAATTGTTGGACTATGGTCTGCAAGTGGACAGAATCCCTATTTTCTGTGATAACACAAGTGCAATTGCCATTACTGAAAGTCCAGTACAACATTCAAGAACAAAGCACATAGACATCAAGTACCACTTCATTAGGGAGCATGTAATGAATGGTATTGTGGAACATCGTTTTGTTTTAGGTGAGAAGCAACTTGTAGATATCTTTACCCAACCACTTGATGAATCCACCTTCTCTAGGTTGGTAAGTGAGTTAGATATGCTTAATTACTCTTAAATAATATTTGATAATTTTGCAAGTTGTAATGAAACCAGAGTTAAAATTGATATTTCCTTCTCTTGATAAAATTTTGTCTAAATCAGAATTTGTATCTCGACGGATGTTCATTATCCGTTGAGAATGAATATCCATTGAAACACATCATCCATCGAAGTATCAGTTATTACTCTGGGTACCTTATCATCATCCGTCGAAGTGTCTCAATCTTAGCCGTTGATTCTAGACATTATCCGTCGAATTTACTTATAGCCTGTATGTATATTTCAACGGATAATCTTAGAATTTTGACAGTTTTCTAATTTTTTTAACAACTATTTTGGGCTATTTTGACTGGCTACTTTATTTTACTTTATTACTTTTGACAGTTTATTTCTGAGATGGTATAAGCTAAACTCATTTTTATTCTTTTCTTTTATCATTCTCAAAGCAATTTATCTAACTCTCTTCTTCTCTAAAGTGAATACTTTCTCTCTACAACTAAACACAATCACAACAATGGCACCCGTAGTCAAGATCATGTCCTCAACTGGATTTGTCTATGAAAATAACAACTTTGTGGCTTTGGTGAACAAGCAGATTCCGGCATCTGAAGATTATCATAAGATGATGGACTTCATACTGAATTGCAAATTGAATTATGCCATGCTTGAATCCCCAACCATCTACTGTGAAGTTGTTGAGGAAATTTGGACTACAGCAGTGTTCAACTCCAAGGACAAGACTATTACCTTCACTCTAAAAGGTAATGAACACTTTGTGAACTGTGATGCTATTGAACAATGCTTTAAATTGCCTGAAAATAACAAACTTACTCCACACACTGACACTGATGTGAGTAACATGCTAGTTTCTATAGGCTATGCTCTTGATGTCACTAAGTTAGGTGATTTTAGGAGAATGGGTCTTAGAAAATAATGGAGTTTTCTATGTGATTCATTTATTAAATTATTTTCTGGTAAAATTAGCAATTTTGATGCTGTTACTTATTCACTTGTGCACATGCTTTATCTGTTTCTTAGTGATAAGTACTTTAATTTTAGCACTTCTGTTATCTATGAGATAGGGAGTAAGTTAGGAGATATCAAGAAGAGGTCCAAGAATATTTATTATGCTACATTTTTTATGATGTTAGCTAATTTTGTTTCTGAGGACCTCTCCATTGAGAAACCAACAAACAAGTTAGGGATATATTGCTGACTTGAACAGGGCAAATCATCACAAGGATGTTACACTTGTGTACATGCCAATCATGGAGCTGCCTCAGGTAAGTGAGGTAAATGTTTCTGTCTCTACCACTACTTCTCAACCACCTGTTTTTTTGCCTTCAACTGTGGCAATGGCATCTGTGAATGTGACCAAACAGATGCCTACCCAAGCCACTAAATCAAAATTTCTAAATCAAAATCAAAGAAAGCCCCCTATGGTTTCTCTCAAAAGAAACCAGTTGCAAAATCTACCAAACACCAATAGGGGAGTGTGAAGGAGAGTGTGTTAGGTGAGGGACATGGTGAACATTAAAGAAGCCCTAAGAATAAGGTTGGAGAGGTGATTGAATCCCAGCCTAGCCACACTGCAGTTTCTCAACAAATTGCAGTGATTAATAAGGACCTAAGCTCATTGCTAGTTGCATCCCCCAAAAGGATGTGACTATTGAAGAAAGCTCTCAGCCAAGAGCACATGCCAAGTGGGTAAGGGACACTAGCTCACCCCAAAATTATACCAGAAAGAAGAAATCTAAACACACTGGGGATACACAGGGTACACACACAGTGCCTACTGCAGTCAAAGACTCAGTACAAGCACCATCTCAAAGTCATATTGATATGGCTCCAACAAATGTGGAGTCACAGCCAAAATCTTTAATCATAGAAGCACCTAATACACCAAACTCTCCCATAAATTCTCTAGATGTTGATATGATCAACACATCAATCCCTGATTCTCCTTCTTTAACTCTGTTGGAGAAGCCAAAATCCAGTGCAAGTGAGCATCATCTTTTAGATGATTTGTTGGCTCACTTGCTAATTCTTTCAGGAACTGTTGAGCCATCCGTGTCCAAATTATCATCAATCTGCACAGAGTCTACAATAGTTTCCACTCCAAACTCATTCATTTCATCTATCTCGATGCATATTGTTCATCCGTCGACAAGTGATTGTATCTCGACAGATGTGCTTAACAGTAGTCATCCATTGACACTTAAAACTACTGCTTCAACAGATGTTCCTCATCCGTTGATAATCACTGCACCACTTCAAATCTCACTATTGTCACAAGTGCAGATGATTTAGTAGTAGTGTAATCACTCTTAGGACTGAGGGAAGGGAGTGAATTAAGTGAGAGGTTGAGTTGCTCTTAGGAAAAAGGAGAGGAAAATAGTGAAAACATGCAGGCTATTTCTTCCAGCCTGGCAAAAGTGAGTGAGGGGAGTTCCACCTTAGTAGGTGAAGGTGAGGTGGTGAGCCAAGGGGAGCCCTTGATGCAAGAAAAGATAGAAAACGAGAGAAAAGTAGGTACATCTGAATGGGAAGAGCCCATTGTAAGTGAGTTAATGGATGTCAATGAGGCTGACAAGAAATAGCTAATTCAGCAAGAATATCAAGCTATTTTAGACTCTGTTTCTTTTGAAGCTTAGGCATTTACTCACCCTGTGTCAGCATATCAAGTCCTAGCTGAATAGGACAATGTGGCTATAGAAATGATGCTAAACTTGGTGCATACAACTGCTTAAATACAAAGGGAAAAGGATGCCATCTCAGCCATGCCACCTACAGCTGGTGATGATGTTGATTATGGGATTGGTGGTTCCGAAGAGTTATTTGGAGATGAAGATGATAATGAATAAGATCTAATGGACATGGGGGACAAGCAGGCCCCATCTCAAGATCAAACATTCCAGCTTGGGTGTTCTCTAAAGATTGTGATGAACAACATTTCAAGACTACTCTCTTTCATATCATTCAACAGACTCAGACAACTCTTCAAGCTACAACCAATGCCAACACCAAGAAGCTACTTCAAGCACATTTTAACTCTCTTCAACTGCATCAAATTCAATCTCTTCAACACAAATTGGATGTCACTTCAATTAAAATAAAGATTGACCAAGTCAAGAAGGATGTCTCTGAAAGATTTGATGCTAAATTTCCAAATACAACCATGCTTGACATCAACAAACAATTGAGGAAAAACTCTAATCTTGCAACCAAAGTAGACTCCTTGGATGCAAGACTAAAAGCAGTGGAGGCATCTCTCACTGCCATTCATTTACATCAAGCTCAACAAATTCAGTTGCTTCAAACGCTGGTGGCTGCACAGACTTCTAGCTCCACTCTACTTGATGATAACAAAAAGGGGGAGAAAGATTCAATTGTCCCATTTAGTCAAGGAGAGCCAATAAATGAGGGGGAGAATGTGATAAATGTACAAGTCAGCCAAGTAATTGTTCTAGAAATCACTTTTCCCAAGCCACCAGTCTTGGACAACATTGATCTGATCCAAATAGCAGCTGCCAAGTTGGATTCAAAGTCAAATTTCAAGAAGCTTGATGTTGCAGCAGTTGAGAAGGAATTGGATGACAAATGGAGGAAAATTTATGAAGACATCATAAAGAAATTTGGGCCAATTGAGAAACCAGACAAGACTTTTCATCACTACTCTCAAGTCAAGCAAATCTCTGTGAATGAAATGAGTCTAGGTAGTTTGGAAAAGGGCCAACCTTCATGCATAAAGTCTCTAAAGGCCAATCTGGTTTTGAAGCCTAAGAAGAACTATCCAAAGTCATCAGACAGATATCCTGTGGATCTTATGTTTGAGACTCCAAGGCCAGATGAAAAGAAGCTGTTGGCAAGGTCCATTGCATTCTTCAAAGATCCAACTGATTCAGTGCTGAAAAGAAGAATTGCCAAGATCTACATGAATAGTAAAGAAATCTGTGTGGTGGCTGGACACCCTCAGTTTGCGGAAGCTAAAAGAGAAGAAAAAGAAAGAATCAAGCAAGAAAAGAAGCATGCTGCTTTAGATGTTAAAAAGCTCAAACAAAAGAAAAAGCAAGCTGCTATCTTGGCCAAACTTCAAGCTGTGAAAACTGCAACTGAGATTTCTGAGAAACCACCTGTGATAACTGAAGCTCAAGATCAAAAAATGCCCATTGAACCTCAAGAGAAAAGAAAGTTCATATATAAGCTCTATTCCAAAAGAAAACTGAACTTCAGTGATGAGGAAATGGAAGACTACATTCCCAAACAGTCTACAACTTCAACTCAAACATCCAAGCCCTCAGTGGTACATGAGGAATTTAAGGTGGATCCAATAAAGAATTTTTATGGTGAGCCTCTAGTTCTCAAGGATGAGCCAATAGACTGGGAAAGTTTGCCTATACATGTGCTTAACTTACCAATCTTCAACAAGGCAAAGAAGACAAAGATTAGAGCAATCGAGAAGGTCAAGCCCGTGACTCTAAGAACCAAAACCTTAGCCAAAGCTCAACTAACTATCAATAAGAGAGATCTTCTATATATCTGTGACATCAAGGAATTTTCAGATATAAATCTCTACTTGGATGAAATGGAAGAAGTAAGAGGGATTGATGCTCACAGACATCTCCCTGAAAGGCTGGTATTCAAGTACAAAGGTGGTAAATAGATCATATGGCCTCTTCACAAGATTCTCCAAGAAAGTTGTAATGTTTTGATCAAGATCTTCTCATCATTCAAGAAAAACTTTGGATTCAATGTGACAGCCAAGAAATTGGTTCTAAAGAAGATAGAAGAACTGAGGAGCAGAAGAGCCTCAAATGCACTTCCAAAAACTCTAACAAGTCCCTTCATAGGAAGTACAGTGCACTTGAGGCCTTACTGGCTGAAGGAAATTCTACTGAAAATACAAGAAAAGCTAGATCTGTCAAATGCTGAAGAATTTGAATTCCACGGGCAGCTCCAAAAATAAATAGATGAAAACAACCAGAAGCCGGGGAAGAAACCAAGACAATCAAGGAAATAGAAAACATCAGCTCAGACTAGAGGAGCACCTTGATAATGATTGTGAGAACTCTTTGCACACTTTACTTTGTTCAATTTTCAATAAACATGTAGTACTTATCAATTTTATCTACTATATTTCAATCTGTACATTTAGGGTATTTTGTTATCCTCAAGTTTCTCTTAATTTATGGCTATAATTCCAGTAGACATAAATTGGGGGAGATTGTTAGGAATATGTTGTGGACTTGATGATAAGTTAAACAAAAGACCTTAGTAGATTTAACTTAGTGATTTTGTAGCTTTCAACGGATGATCATTTCAACATCCGTTGAAAGAGTAGCTTATGTACAATAAGTCAGTAACACATTTATGCATACTTAAACAGCTTAGTGAACTATATCTTTGAGAAAAGTTTAAGTCATGTTCACTACTAGATTGATATGCAAGATAGTTTGGTGAATTGTAAATATATGATCCCTTGTAATCTTGTATAAATGAAATGGAGTTAACTATCAAGAAAACAGTCTCAACGGATAAGTTATAAAGCTTCAACGAATGATTAGTCAAGCCTCAACGGATGCTCAGATAAGGCTTCAACAGATGATCAACTATAGCTTCAATGGATGATTCAATGAAGTCTTAACGGATGTTTAAATACAAAAGAGCAGTTGATAGTGACTTGACAGTCACATGAGTTGATTGTATGCAAATGGAATGTGGCAGCCTAATTACAGGTTTTAGAGAACAAAAAAGCATTACCATTTTCATGCAATTAAGAAGATTATTCAAAGATGATGAATAGAGTAATGTAGCAGCATGAAGTTAGACTATAATTCATTTTTTTTGTTTTATTGTCTTGTCTTACTATCATGTGACTTGGTGATATATAAACCAAGAAGAAGCAAGTAGAACTAAGTAACTAAGAAAGCTTATTTTCCAGAGAAATAGATAAGGTTGTATCTATTAAGAATTTCTTTATAAGTTTATTTGTTCACTTGTAAGCAGCTGTGTGCTATTCAAGGTATCACAGAGTTCTCAATCTGATATATATATATATATATATATATATATATATATATATATGGTCGATACATTCAAATCCACCAGAAAGTTTTAAAGCTTTGTGTTCTTTTACTTGGTGTTTTGATTTCTATTATTCTTCCATTCCGCACTACTGCAAATCAAACACTATTATATATATTAAGTTAAAACATCTTTAAAATCTCAAAAAGAAGCAAAAATTACATTCAACCCCCCTTCTGTAATTCTTGTTGTATTGTTTGGGAATAACAAATTGGAATGTTAAATTCTTCATCCTAAGGCAAGAACTCAGCTAATGTGTTGTAGCAGATTAATTTCTAGCAAATCAAAATTAATTGATTTTATTAGAAATTAACTGAAATATGAATTATAAATATTTCAGAAATCTCTGCATATTTATTTTTCAAAAGTTCAAAATTCAGCTTGGAAATTTCAAATTCTAAGTAAACTATCTGGATGTTGATTTACATTTTAATATGTAAAATTAACACAAGGTAGAATCAAAGTGATCAAAAGTATATAGAGAACTCAGTTCTCGATAAGTCTAATTGACTTATCGACAAGTCATTTAAAGACTTCTCGAGTGAGTTATCGATAAGTCAATTTACTGACTTCTCGAGTGACTTCTCGATAAGCTTTATTATGACTTATCGATAAGTCATTGTAGAGTTCTCTATAAGTGTTAACTCACAGAGTTCTCTACAAGTATAACTTTAGACTTATAAATAACTAAGAACTGATATAATTTAATCCAATAAATTATTTTGGTAAAACACTTTTGGCAAAATTATTCTAATTTTATTTTGATTTATTCAAATAAAAATTGGAAACAATTCAGTCCATTTTTGGACAAACTAGGTATTTATTTGACATCTCGATAAGTTTATTTTTAGTTCTCTACAAGAATAAAATAAAATGAACTATCGATATGTTTTTCACTTCCTAAAATGACTTCTCGATAGACAAACTCCAAACGTCTATTTCTAAGTTCTCGACAAGTCATTCACTTTTACTATAATTACCCAGGCATCTCGATACACATATACTTACGCCTTCGAGAACTCTAAGTGACCTAGCCTTTTCAATTTCAAACCGATTTCTCTCTCGTTTCAAGCTCTTTCTCACTTATTTTTTTTACCCATTCACTCTTACCCAACAACAATGGCACTCAATATTGTTAGAGCTGTAATCCCAAAGAAAGGAATTAACTATATTGCTTTCACTGATGCTAATCAAGCCCCTGACAGTTTCAAGGGGTTTGTGAAATTTTTGTCTAAATCCTATCTTGCAGGTGCTTTGACTGCTAACCCAGTCCTATACTTGGATGTTCTGCATGAATTCTGGACAACAACAGTGGTGAAAACTATTATCCATGACAACTCTGTGTCCTTGGTGGTAACTTGCTCAATTGGAGGCTAACAGATAGAGTTGAATGAGCAAGATGTAAATACAACTTTGGGTCTTCCAACTGCAAATCTAGTGGAGGTACCAACATAGGATGAACTAGCTGAGTTCATGGATTTCATCAATTATGGTGGAAGAATCAACCTGTCAAGCTTGAACAGAACAAACCTAAGGAAGGAATGGACCTTTGTGTTTGATTCTATAATAAGGGCCTTTACATGCAGGAAGACAGGATATGACAACATCTCAAGTATGGTGCAGAAGCTGGTGTTCTCAATAGCCCACAACAGACACTTGAATGTTGGTCTATTGATCCTGAAAGAACTTGCAACCAGGCTCACCATGCCCCAATCTGCTAGAGGTAAGGAAATTTTCTTTCCTAGATTTATTATGTCTACCTTAAATCATAAGGTACCAAACATACATTTGTTGAATGATATAGACAACACTAAAATAGGCAATTATAAGGAAGTGTCCAAAATTATCGTTGCTTCACTTACTACAAAGAATAATGTAAATGTGAGTCTGAAAATCACTTCATTCATGATGGAGAGGTTTAAGACTTACCCTTACCCTATGCCTGATATGAGATCAAATGCTCAACAGGGGCCTTCCCAAGCTGAGACCACTTCTTCAAAACAAATAATAGCTAGGAAACCAACCACTTCATCCTCTCAAAAAGGATGAAGTGAGTAAAAAGAAGAGAAAGGAGATAACCCTTACTTTATTAAATGAGAGTGGTGATGAACAAACACCAACAGAGTCACCTTTGGTCAGAAAAAGAAAGAAGGCTAAGAAAACTGAGTTGACCACTCAAGCCACCTCTGTATCCTCCCAAAAGGATGCAGTTGTACAAATGGGTCAAAACAGATTCTAGAGACATCCTCTCAAAATGATGTTTCTATTAAACAGAGCATTCTCCCCAATGTATCTTGTAATGAGTCTGCACCTGCACTAGATCCAATTCTAGTGTATGAAAGAAGAAATAAGGATGGCACACACAGTGAGAGCACATCTTTTGAAGCTCCCTCATTCACTCAGGGGAGCTGCCAACACTCACTCATGATAAAATTCTACTTATCTCACAAATTTCTTCTTCTCATAATGTGCTTGAATTTAATTCTCAAGTACAACCCCATTCAAGTGACTTGGTTCAAGAAACCTTGCTCACCACCCAGACACCTCATTCGGATGGTGAGAGGCTACTAGCTGGGGTAGACCTTGATGACACCATCAAAACCATGGGTGATTCATCAGTTTTTACTGAAAACCCCATGGAGGTCTCAAATGCACCTTCATGTGCAAATCAGTCTTCACAGACTGTTAGGTTTGAGGGTAGTACTCCTGAGAGGGAGCTATCTAAATCCTCTCCAATTTAATTGATAGTTCATATTCCAGGAACAACTCCCCTCAAAACCCTAGCAAAAATTACATTAGCAATTGATACTAGAAGTACAATTGCCAATGATCCTGTCATAGAGGAGGCAAGTATAGCACATTTAAGTGACAGTGTGGTGCAATACACATAAGGATTTGAGGCTGTTGCAAATGAAAGTAGCACAGTCAAATCCCCTCCAATTCAATTGGAGGTTCCCATAACTGGTGAGGAACAATACCCTGTCAAAATCACAGTGCAAACTGTGAGTTCAACTGTGACTCCTATCACAGGTGTTCCCGGCTCCTCACATAAGGATTTGAGGCTGTTGCAAATAAAATTATTCGTATTTCAAATACCCTTTATTTTTGAATTTTTGATTTTTCACAATTTTTGGGGAATTTTGACATTAAGTTTGTATTTTATCATTTTTAAAATTATTCCCCGTAATTATTATTTTGGGGCCCTAATTAATATAATTAGGGGATAAAAACACCCTTAATTTATTTTGGGATATAATATCTGTAAAAATATAAATACCAGCCATTTATTTATTTATTTATTATTTTTATAAAATTTTCAGAAAAATCATAAAATCAAGAACAGTTTTTGGGGGTGAAAATTTCTGCAGCAACTTCAATCACGATCTTTGATCGATCCAGTAAACCAAATCAGACGTTATGGTAGTCAAAATCATCCTCTCGACGAGAGCTTTCTATTGATATTAACATCTTGATTTGAGGTATAGTAATTCGAAAAATCGAATTTTAAGCTTTTGTTCTTGAAATCGTTTTTGGATTTTGAGTGATTATTGATTGTTTTTGTTGTTGCAAATAGCTTTAGGATGATTAGTAGAATCGATTTGTGTGTTTATTTTAATTGTTTTAGTTCGAAATTGATTAATTCGAGTTTTAAGTTTTTAGATATTTTTGATTCGAATTTGTGATTTAAACATGATGTTCTGGGTAATTTTAATGAGGGGGATAGTTTTGTAATCAATCTGAGCTTTGATTTGGTACTGGAAGTATTGAATTTGGTTAAGAAACGTGTGGATTAGTAATTTTCCGGTTAGCTCGCCGGAGTAGGCTCAGATTTTGGCCGGATAAATCAATCGGCGTGATGTTTGTATCAGTCGTTTCCAGTTGAAACCAGAGGGAAATGGATTCGTTTGAGCATGGGAAAAGGCCACCGAAGTCCGGCGATGAACCACTGGATTCTAGGTTCTTTCCGGTGAGTTCATCACCGACCCGACTAAGTTCTTGGAGACCCGTTTGGGTCCAAGACTTAACCCGGGTTTGATCCCCGAAACCCTAACCCCCAATCCCCAATTCTGTTTCCCAGTTTTTAATTTTAAAAATATTTCAAAAATCCTTTTTCCTATTTTCAAAAATTATTTTATTTATTTCTAAAAATCATTTAATAGTTATTCTAAATACTAAAAATTATTTTCTTAATTATTTTAAATTCCTAAAATTATTTTCTTTTATTATTCTCAAAAAAAAATCTAATTTGATTTAATTATTTATAATTTGATTTTAGTTAATTATTTATGGATTTAATTAATTGATTAATTGATTTAATCAATTAATTTTATTTATAAATAGTTAAATAAATATAAATTATTTATAATAAATTCAAATAATTCCTAAAATTATTTTTAAGCTTTTAAAATTATATTTTGGTATTTAAAAATTAATTAATATTATTATTAATTGATTTAATTCTATTTATTTCTTATTTTATTCATAATAATTAAACCGTTCGTCCGTTTAATACGAAACGAACGCATATAGACTCAGAAAATTAGTACGCTTTTAATAAAAATACTTTTAAGTCCTAATTTCTTTTGTATTGCAAGGACATTTGATTTGTGTATCAGTTTGACTTGGTATTTAATCGGTAAATGCTAATATTGACCTAATTTTAATTCTGAACGCACTGAGACATATCTTTTAATGATCTGACTTATGTGATACATGAATTATGTGATTACGTGTTATATGAATACCATGATTACGTGCTATGTGATATGCATGCTATTTGCTTACAGTTTTAAAATGCCATGTTTAGTTATAAACGATCGGGTAGATGTCAAGACGTATAGTTACGTCGATTGAGTTTGGTTCTGTCAATTAAGATAGTCCTTTTGTTTATAGAATCGAGTAGCAAGGAGTGTATTCAAGTTTTAGACGGAGATAGTAGCCAGCAGCTATAAGCAAACTTATAGTAAGAGGTTATCGAGCATACCAGGCAAGTACCCCTATCTTCAATTTATCGTTCAAGTGATGTTTATTTTGAATCATGTTATGCAAGTATTTATATCTTCACTTATCATTTAAGTGATATTGACTCTGAACCTTATTCTTTCAATTTCCATACTATTCTAAGTCAGAATAGTTAAATGTTTTATATTGCGCTACAAATTACTCCATACAGTAAATATTTGAATTGAGATTAGTGAATAACTAATTGTTCTAGTTATTTCGCCATCGATTGTTGAGATAGCTCTGGACCATGAGAAATGGGGAGTTATATTATTAAGGATGTCATTTGATTCGGCTCCTTTGATCAAAATGTTTTATGAATTGGATGAATGGTAAGTGACCGGGACGGACGGTCCAACGGAGGGCTATTTCTATGTGTTATATAAAATATTATGACATAATTTGTGACACAAGCAGATATATTGCCTTTTTATTTGAGTAATCATGTTTTGGGGACATGTTTCTATATATCATGACCTTGCGCTATCACACGGGCTGATCAACATGTGATAGTACGTCCGTCGAAGTTAGATTCCAGTCTAATGTTTATTGCTGATAGCTTGTGAAGTTTTTGTTATTGATAAAATATTACTGATTTTATCCTCTTGTTCGGTTATTATCAAAATGTGGTTTATCATTTCAAGCACATTTTATACTGCTTGCTGAGCATTTCTTTCGCTCATACTTGTTTATCAATATAATCTTTCAGCTAAGCCAGAGCAGGCTTGAGTTTCAGGTTTGATCAGAAATCGAGAGCTTGTAGATAGTTGGGTGTGTTTTTCAGGTAGACGGTTTTGGGACGCTTGAATAAGTTTAGAGGTTTGTAATAAAGTTTGAATAATCTGTAAAACTAATTAGAATTATGGTTTGTAATAACAGTTGGTTTGTATTAGTGCATGTTCCATACTATAACATGTGATCGATCCAGATCATATAAGGGGTCATATGTATTATACTATTCCGTTGTGATTATTTTATTATAGTTTAGTGGCTAGTGACCCCCAAATCTAGACCCCGGGTTTGGAGGGCGTCACATTTCTCCCCCTTTTTATTATCATAAAGTATAGTGGAGGTATAAGTTTGTGTAACTACGAGCTTTTGAAGCAATTGGGTTTGTTGTGCTTGATGTAAATGAATAGCTGTGAGAGAGGCTTCTACAGCTTTCAGTCCTGTATCCAGTGAATCCATTTTAGTTGCAAGATTAGAATAATTCCTTAACTGTCTGTTGATGTCATGCAGTATTGTATTTGGAAATTTAGCATCCAATCTTTCAGAGACATCCTTCTTGATAAGGACAATCTCTGTTTTGATAGAAGTGACATCCTGATTGTGTTGAAGAGCTTGTATTTGATGTAGTTGTAGAGAGTTCAGGTGTGCCTGTAGAAGCTTCTTGGTGCTAGCATTAGTGGTGGCTTGAAGAGCAGTGTGTGTTTGTTGAATAATGTGAAAAAGAGTAGTCTTGAAATATTGCTCATCACACTGTATAGAAAACACCCAAGGTGAAATGTTTGATCTAGAGCTAGGGACTGCTTCTTCCCCTATGTCCATCAACTCTTCTCTATCACCATCCTCATCTCCAAAGAACTCTTCCAAATCACCAGTTCCATAATCAACATCGTCACCAGCTGTAGATGACATGGCTGTGATAGCATCCTTTGCATTGGAACAGTTGTATGTATCAAGTTTAGCATCCTTTATGCAGCCACATTGTCCTGTTCAGCTAGAACTTGATATGATGACACAGGGTGAGTAAATGCCTCAGCTTCAAAATAAACAGAGTCTAAAACAGCTTGATATTCTTGCTGAATTAGCTGTCCCTTATCAGCCTCATTGACATTCATTAACTCACTTACAATGGGCTCTTCCTATTCAGTTGTACATGCTTTTCTCTCATTTTCTCTCTATCCTTGCATCAAGGGCTCCCCTTGGTTCACCACCCTCACCTTCACCTACTAAGGTGGAACTCCCCTCACTCACTTTTGCTAGGCTGGAAGAAATAGCTTGCATTTGTTCACTCTTTTCCTCTTCTTTTTCCTCAGAGCAACTCAGCCTCTCACTCAGTTCACTCCATTCCCTCAGTCCTAAGAGTGATTATACTACTACTAAGTCATCTGCACTTGTGACAATAGTTGAGATTTGAGGTGGTGCAGTGACTGTCAACGGATGAGAAACATCCGTTAAATCAGTAGTTTTAAATGTCAACGGATGACTAATGTTAAGCACATCCGTCGAAGGACAATCACTTGTCAGGGGATGAACAATATCCGTCGAAATAAAAGAAATAAATGAGTTTGCATTAGAGACTACCGTTGAATCTATGGGTATTGATTTGAGATTTTGCACAGATATTTCAGTAGACTCCGAAAGAAATGGCAAGTGAGCCAACAAATCATCTAAAAGATGATGCTCACTTGCTCAGATTTTTGGCTTCTCCAAGGCAGTTAAAGATGGAGAATTTGGAATATATGAATGAATCATATCTACATCCTGTGAGTGTGTGGGTGACTTTGGTGTATTAGGTGCTTCTATGATTAAAGATTTTGGCTGTGACTCCACATTTGTTGGAGCCACATCAAGCTGACTTTATGATGATGCATGTACTGAGTCTTTGACTATAGTAGGCACTGTGTGTGCACCCTCTGTATCCCCAGTTTGTTTGGATATCTTCTTTATGGCATAAGTTTGGGGTGAGCTAGTGTCCCTTATCCTCTTGGCTTATGCTCTTGGCTGAGAGCTTTGTTAAATAGTTACATCCTTTTGGGAGGATGCAACTAGTAGTGAGCTATTGTCCTTATTAATCACTGCAGTTTGTTGGGAAAGTGCAGTGTGGCTAGGCTGGGAATCACTCACCTCTCCAACCTTATTCTTAGGGCTTCTTTGATGTTCACCCTGTCCCTTACCTAACCCACTCTCCTTCACACTCCCCTCTTGGTGTTTGGTAGATTTTGCTGGTTTCTTTTGAGAGAAACCAGAGGGGGCTTTCTTTGATTTTGATTTAGAAATTTTTGGTTTAGTGGCTTGGGTAGGCATCTGTTTGGTCACATTCACAGATGCCATTGCCACAGTTGAAGGCAAAAAAATAGGTGGTTGAGAAGTATTGGCAGAGACAGAAACTGTTACCTCACTTACCTGAGGTAGCTCCATGATTGGCATGTAGACAAGTATAACATCCTTGTGATGATTTTCCCTGTTGAAGTCAATAATAATTCTCCTCTCTTGGACCCAACAATCTAACTTGTTTGTTGGGTTCTCAATGATGAGGTTCTCAGAAATAAAATTAGCTAGCATCATGAAAATCTAGCATAATAGATATTCTTAGACCTCTTCTTAATATCCCCTAATTTACTCCCTATCTCAAAGATAACAAAAGTGCTAAAATTAAAGTACTTATCACTAAGAAGCATATAAAGCATGTGCACAAGTGAATAAGTAACAGCATCAAAATTGCTAATTTTACTAGAAAATACTTTAATAAATGAATCACATAGAAAACTCCATTCTTTTCTAAGACCCATTCTCCTAACATCACCTAACTTAGTGGCATCAAAAGCATAGCCCATAGAAACTAGCATGTTACTCACATCAGTGTCAGTGTGTGTAGCATGTGTGTTATTTTCAGGCAATTTAAAGCACTTTTCAATTACATCACAGTCGATACAGTTTTCATTAACTTTGAGAGTGAAGGTAATAGTCTTATCATTGGAGTTGAACACTGCAGTAGTCCATATTTCCTCAACAACTTCACAGTAGATGGTTGGGGATTAAAGCATGGCATAATTCAATTTGCAGTTTATCATGAAGTCCATCATCTTATGATAATCTTCAGATGCCGGAATCTGCTTGTTCACCAAAGCTACAAAGTTGTTCTTTTCATAGATAAAGCCAGTTGAGGACATAAGCTTGACTATTGGTGCCATTGCTGTGATTGAGTTTAGTTGCAGAGAGAGAGAGTATTTGCTTTGGAGAAAAAGAGAGTTATATAAATTGCTTTGAGAATGATAAAAGAAAAGAATAAAAAATGAATTTTGGTTTTATACCATTTCAGAAATAAACTGTCAAAAGTAATAAAGTAAAATAAAGTAACCAATCAAAATAGCCCAAAATAGCCGTTACAAAAATTATAAAACTGTCAAAATTCCAACATTATTCGTTAAAATATACATACAGGCTGTAAGTAAATTCGAGGGATAATGTTTAGAATCAACAGCTAAGATTGAGACACTTCGACAGATGATAATAAAATACCCAGAGTAATAATTGATACTTCGACGGATGATGTGTTTCAACAGACATTCATTCTCAACGGATAATGAACATCCGTCGAGATACGAATTCTGATTTAGTCAAAATTTTATCAAGAGGAGGAAATATCAATTTTAACTCTGGCTTCATTATAACTTGCAAAATTATCAAATATTATTTAAGAGTTATTAAGCATACTTAACTCATTACCAACCTAGAGAAGGTGGATTCATCAAGTGGCTTGGTAAAGATATCTGTAAGTTGCTTCTCACTTGGAACAAAATGAAGTTCCACAGTACCATTCATTACATGCTCCCTGATGAAGTGGTACTTGATGTCTATGTGCTTTGTTCTTGAATGTTGTACTGTATTTTCAGTGATGACAATTGCACTTGTATTATCACAGAAAATAGGAATTCCGTCCACTTGGCGACCATAGTCCAACAGTTGATTTTTCACCATAACATTTGTGCATAACAACTACCAGCAGCAATATATTCAGCTTCAGCTGTAGAAGTTGAAACTGAATTTTGCTTTTTACTGAACTAGGATACTAGCTTGTTTCCGAGAAATTGACAGGTTCCTGTTGTACTTTGTCTATCAATTTTGCAACCTGCATAATCTGCATCTGAATAACCAGTTAGATCAAAATCAGAATATCTAGGGTACCAAATGCTAAGTTTTGGTGTTCCCTTGAGATATCTAAAAATTCTCTTAATAGATACTAAATGAGATTCTCTAGGATCAGCCTGAAATCTAGCACAAAGACAAGTAGCAAATATTATATCTAGCCTACTAGTTGTTAAGTACAGAAGTGAGCCAACCATGCCTCTATAGCTTGAAATATCCACAGACTTTTCAGTAGTGTTTAATTCATGTTTGGTTGCAGTGGCCATGAGAGTTTTTGCAGATGTGCAATCCATTAGATCAAACTTCTTTAAAAGATCATAAATATATTTGGTTTGACTAATGAATATTCCATCACTAACTTGCTTAACTTGTAAACCAAGAAAGTAAGTTAGTTCTCCCATCATGCTTATTTCATACTTACTTTACATCAATTTGGCAAAATTTTTGCAAAGTTTTTCATATGTAGAGTCAAATATAATATCATCTACATAAATTTGAACAAGTATACTAGAGACATTAACATTTCTAAATAATAAGGTTTTGTCAACAGTACCTCTTGTGAAGTGATTTTCTAAGAGAAACTTTAACAAAGTATCATATCAGGCTCTAGGTGCTTGCTTCAATCCATAAAGTGCTTTCAAAAGATAGTAGACATATTCTAGAAAATTTGGATTTTCAAACCAGGAGGCTGACTGACATAGACTTCCTCCTCCAAGTCTCCATTCAGAAAGGCACTTTTGACAACCATTTGATAGACTTTGAAATTGGCATTGGCTGCATAGGCTAAGAAAATTCTGATGGCTTCAAGTCTTGCAACAGGAGCAAAAGTTTCATCAAAATCCATTCCTTCTTGTTGACAGTAGCCCTTAGCAACCAATCTAGCTTTGTTCCTGACAACTATGCCATTTTCATCCATCTTATTTCTGAATACCCACTTGGTGTCAATTGGATTCTTTCCTTTAGGCTTGGGTACCAGCTTCCATACCTTGTTCCTTTCAAATTGGTTTAGCTTTTCCTGCATAGCTAAAACCCAATCAGAATCCAACAGAGCTTCTTCTACCTTCTTTGGTTCTTCCTTAGAAAGAAAGCTGCTACACAGACATTCTTCTTGAGTTGTTTTCCTTGTTTGAACTCTAGAAGATGTATCACCAATAATGAGCTCAAAAGGGTGATCTCTAGTCCATTTTCTCTGTTGTTGTAGATTAGCTCTAGATGAAGAAGTCTCATTCTTGTCTTGATGATTAGTAGAGTTTTAATGATCAGAAACTCCCCCTGAGTTTATGGATCTTTGACTTGAAGAAGGGGTTCTTTCTGATTGTGATCTTACTTGACTCCCAAATCCTATCAAAGTATCAAAGAATGTTGTTCTTTCCCTGTTGACAGATGATGTTCTTTCCCTGTCGACGGATGATGTAGATTGTAATTCGATGGATGATGCACTTGGTCTTTTGACGGATGTTGAGTTATATGCTTCATTAGTAATAGACTTTTCTGCATTGTCCTTGGATATTGATTCTTGATCACTATCATATCACTATCTTCATATATCATCTCCACATTGTCAAATTTGAGGCTCTCATGGAAATCTCCATCTTGTAGTCCTTCAATCTTTTTATCATCAAACACAACATGTACTGATTCCATAACAATGCTGGTTCTTAGATTTTAGACTCTCTATGCTTTTCCAACAGCATATCCAACAAAAATTCCTTCATCTGCTTTGGTATCAAACTTTCCACGTTGATCAGTTTGATTTCTTAAGATATAGCATTTACAGCCAACGACATGTAAGAAATTTAGAGTTGGCTTCCTATTCTTGAACAACTGATAAGGAGTCATGCATTTGGCTTGATTAACCAAAGAAATATTCTGAGTGTAGTATGCAGTATTCATAGCTTCAGCCCAAAAATATGTTGGTAACTTTGATTCTTCAAACATTGTCCTTGCAGCTTCAATAAGAGATCTGTTTTTCCTTTCCACAACTCCATTTTGTTGTGGAGTTCTAGCTGCAGAAAACTCATGCATAATCCCATTCTCTTCACAAAATTATCTCATAACAGAATTCTTGAACTCATTTCCATTATCACTCCTGATTCTTCTTACTTTGAAGTCAGGATGATTGTTGACTTGCCTTATGTGATTGATGATGATTTCACTAGCTTCATCTTTGGATTTTAGAAAATATCTCCAAGAGAACTTTGAGAAATCATCTACAATAACTAGGCAATATCTTTTCCTAGAGATGGACAACACATTGACTGGTCCAAACAAATCCATGTGCAACAGTTGCAAAGGTTCTTCAATTGTTGAATCAAGCTTCTTTCTAAATGATGCTTTAATCTGCTTTCCTTTCTGGCAGGCATCACACAATCCATCCTTAGTAAACTCCACTTGAGGAATACCTCTGACCAATTCTTTCTTGACTAGCTCTTTCATGGTTTTGAAGTTTAGATGAGACAGCTTCTTGTGCCATAGCCAACTTTCATCTTGACTTGCTTAGAAGATAAGTTATTGATTCTGCATTTAATGAGTTGAAATCAGCTAGGTAGACATTTCCTTTTCTCACTCCAGTGAGAACCACTTTGTTGCTCTTCTTGTTGGTCACAACACAGGCTTTAGAATTGAAAGTGACTGAGTTGCCCTTATCACAAAGCTGGCTGATACTCAACAAATTATGCTTGAGTCCATCCACTAGGGCAACCTCTTCAATGATGACATTATCCTTTAAAATCAAGCCATATCCCACAGTATAACCCTTGTTATCATCTCCAAAAGTAATACTTGGGTCAGCTCTTTCCTTGAACTCAGTGAGCAGGGTAGAATCTCTAGTCATGTGCCTTGAGCAACCATTGTCTAGATACCAAAGATTCTTTCTATTTCCCTACACACATCAAAATCAAATCAAGTTAATTTTGGTACCCAAGTTTCCTTGGGTCCTGCCTTGTTAGCCTTTTTCTTTGGTTTCTTAGGTTTGACCTCATTTGACTTGGGGATTTCGGATTCATCCTTAGTCATTTGAGTTGGACCTTTGAAACCAGCCATTAAAACAAAATTATCATGCACATTTTGTTTTACATGAAAAGGCATGCTATTTGCAAACATGTTATTCCAGTAAGGCATACTAAATGGCATTTGAGGCATACTAAATGCAGCATAATAAGGATTATGTGCAAATGGCATATTATCAAATTGTGCATTCTTATTCTGAGCAGGCATAGCTTTCATAGGCATGGCAATCATGCTGGGAAAAGAAGAAGGTGCAGACATGAGAGTAGGCATAATATTCTTGCAATTAACGGACAAATGATTAACACTACCACACTTAACACAGATTTTTCTTGGTGTTTATTTATCAGGTGTGTAGTTGTTATGTTTGTTAATTCCTACCTTCCCATTCCTATTATTTTTCTTTTTAGAATCCGTTTTAACCTCAATCTTTTCTAATCTGTCATTCATTTGCTTGATAGACAGATGCCCAACATTAACTCTCTTTTCTTTTCTCACTTGACTTGATTCTCCTAGAACAAAGTTTTTAGAAACTAATACATATTTCTCATTCAACTTAGCTAGCTTGGCTTTGCTAACTGGCTTTTTCTCGGTCGACGGATGTGGTTCCTGATCTTTCGACGGATAGTCCATTTGGTCTTTCGACGGATAACATTCATCATCCGTCGACTCCACATCCGTTGAAAGTCCTTCAATCAAATTGGACTCAAGCTTCTCTTTACTCTTTTTCCAGGCTGCACCACAAAAGGACTCCATACCTTGAACTTTAGTGATTTGAGCATGAACATCTCTAGATGATTTCCATGCCTTGATCACTTCCTGTTCTCGTTCAAGCTGCTTCATTAAAATCTCTTCTTTCGACAAGGACTCAGTTAATTCATCCTTAGCAATTTTACATTCAATTCTCAATTTTTCAAATTCAATAAATTAAGACTCTAGCACATTATTCCTCTCACTTAAAAACAAATTGTTTTCTTTAATTTTAACATTTTCCTTAGTGAGGGGCTTAAGTGTAACACGCAGGTGATATAATTCAGTAGACATGTCATTTATTGTATCATTACACTCAACTTTAGATAAATGTGCTAGGTTAGTGGTGATTACCTGATTGCTTGATGAACTGGTCTCTGTTTCATCTGATTTGGCCATTAGGGCTAGATTGACATAGCTTGTTTCTTCATCCTCATCCAATCCATCTGCGGCCCAGTCATTCTCCTGTGTGATGAAAGCCCTTCCCTTTTGCTTGAGCAACTCATAGTATTTCTGCTTATAATCAATAGGCTCAAACTTCTTTTTGCTGGAATCAGACTTTCTACACTCACTGGCAAAATGACCTACCAAGCCACACTTGAAACACTTGAATTTTGACTTATCAACCATGTTTCTGTTTGTCTTGGATGCTCCAAAATTCTTCTTAAATTTGAGCTTGGCATTTCATGGATAAGAATGCTAGATGCTCATCAATATTATCCTTTTCATCTTGGCTCAACTGTTCTTTATTTTCAACTACCAGCCCTTTACCCTTGCTTTCACAGACCTTTCATGTAGATTCAACAGCTTCCAACTTCATCTCTTTCTCTTTATCTAACTCAGCAACTAGTGCAATAGATCCTCCCTTCTTCCTTCCCTTCTCCATCTTTTCAGATTGCTCTATTTCAAGCTCATAGGTTTTTAGGATGCCATACAGTCTTTCCAAGGTGAACTCCTTGTAATCTTGTGAATTTCTCAATGAGACTATCATTGGCTTCCACTCCTTTGGGAGAGATCTAAGGAATTTGAGGTTAGAGTCTTTTGTTTTATAGACTCTTCCATGCATCTTTAGAGCATTCAGTAATTTTTGAAACCTACTGAAAATATCAGTGAGTGGTTTACCTTCTTCACAATGGAAATGCTCATATTGCTGAATCAAGAGTTGAATCTTGTTCTCCCTTACTTGCTCAGTACCATCACAAATAATTTGTCTTGTGTCCCAAACCTCTTTGGCTGTTTTACAGTTAATGATGTTGTCAAACATATCACCATCAACACCATTAAACAGTATATTCATGGCCTTCTTATCTTTCCTGACTTGTTCAATACCTAGATCAGACCATTCATGCCTAGGTTTTGGAACTAATGGTTCATTCTCTGTAGCAGCTCTCGTAGGGACATGAGGACCTCTTTCAATGCAATCCACATAAGCTTCATCTTGAGAAAGAAAATATAGGTGCATCTTCACCTTCCAGTGGAGATAGTTGTCTTTGTCCAGAAATGGAATTTTAACTCCAACATCCTTTTTGTTCATCTTGTTAATTATTGTGATCTTTACACTCTCTGTACTTTAAGAGCTTTCTCTGATACCAATTGTTATTCCCAAACAATACAACAAGAATTACAGAAGGGGGTTGAATGTAATTCTAGCTTCTTTTGATATTTTAAAAATGTTCTAACTTAATATATATAACAGTGTTTGATTTGCAGTAATGCGGAATGAAAGAATAATAGAAATCAAAACACTAGGTAATAAAACAAAAGGCTTTAAATTTTTTTGGTGGATTTGAATGTATCCTCCAAATATATATATATATATATATATATATATATCAGATTGAGAACTATGTGATGCTTTGAATAGCACACAGCTGCTTACAAGTTGAACAAACAAAATTATAGAGAAATTCTTAACAAATGTGCTTGCTCTATGGTTTGTTCTTCTTGCTACACTTGGTTTATATATTACCAAGTTACATAACAGTAAGACAAGATAATAAAACAAAATTATATATAGTCTAACTTCATGCAATTTATTACTCTATTCCAGCATCTTTGAATATCTTCTTAGTTGCATGATAATGGTAATGCTTCTTTGTCTTCTGAAACCAGTAATTAGGCTGCCACATTCCAATTGCATACAATCAACGCATGTGATTGTCAAGTCACTATCAACTGCTCTTATGAATTTGAACATCCATTGGAACTTCATTGAATCATCTGTTGAAGCTATGTATGATCATCCGTTGATACTCTGGGGCTGATCATCCGTTGAAGCTTTATGGATCATCCGCTGAAGCTTTATCTGAGCATCTGTTGAAGCTTGACTGAACATCCGTTGAAGCTTTGTGAAACATCCGTTGAGACTATTTGCTTGACACTTAACTCCATTTCACTTATACAAGATTACAAGGCATCATCTATTTATGATTAACCAACCTATCTTGCATATCAATCTAGCAGTCAACATGAATTAAACATTTCTCAGAAATCTAGTTCACTAAGCTTATGCAAGTATGCAGAAATGTGCTACTAAACGTATTTTACATAAGCTACTCTTTCAACGGATAGTGAAAGTGATCATCCGTTGAAAGCTACAAAATCACTAAGTTAAATCTACTAAGGTGTTTTTTTTGACTTATCATCAAGTCCACAACATATTCCTAACACTACCACAAAACCAGCTTGAAGAAAACCACAAACCTACCTTCATATTAAGCTTCAATAAAGACACACTTTAAATCTGTTGGAAGAAAACCAAAGCTACTGCTAGTTACTGAGAGATCATTATGGAACTGCTATGATCAAACTGACTTTCTCCCATTAAATTGGTGCTACACAGATGGAGAATATTTTCAACAAATGGCTGAAGAAATAGTCAGAGTCTAGGTTGTTCAATATACAGAAGTCATAATTTATTATGATGATGGTTCTTTCACTCTACTTGGCAGCAATCTAATGGACACACTTTCAACCATAGAGTTTAAAAGAGTGATCAGTTTAATGAAAGATAAGGATACTATTACAAGATTCTGGAAAGCTGTGTATTGTGTATGGGTGAAAGAAAGAGATGAGAAAATTGCAAAGGCAAAAGATGAGAAGGAAGAAAGAGATGGGAAATATGCTGAAGAATTGGAAAGAATTGAGAAAAGATCAAATGAGCTTAAAGCAAAAGAGCTGAGTAGACTCTCCAAAGATGGACATTTTCTGAACATCAAGGTTGACAGATTCTCCAGGTTTAGGGCTGGTTATTTAAATGGTTTTTCATTAGATGAGTGGCTCAAACTTGTGGAAGCTTTAAGAGGGACTAAAATTTTAGAAGAAATGGAAGTGTTAGCGACTCTTAAAGATCTCATTAGAAAGAAGCCAGGCTATGAAGATTTCATGTAATGAATGTTCTTGTTAAAACTTTAATGACCATTTAATGTCAAATGTTATATTTCTGTCAATCTGTATGTAAAGTATAAATTGTTCATTGTAGCTTGGGGTTAGTCTTGTTAACATGCATGAATTTGTGATAAGCAATCTCCTCACAAATTGGGGGAGATTGTTGTACAAGACATGCCTGTACTATAACAAGACTAAGTCAAATTGACAACCCTAAGTAAGTTGTATGGTAATCTTTGTTTGCATTGTATATTGTAACACTTAAGTCTGTAAAAATGTAAATAGACTAGACTTGAGTGTTTTTATGTAAACAGTCTCAAGCCTAAGAATAAGCTCTGGAAGAAGATCATGAAGATCATGCCTCAGAGAAAGTATGAAGAAGCTTGGAGTTAAATAAATTTGTTTTGTGAAAAACATTCTAAGTCAAGAAGTCTACAAGTCACATATTTTGTGTTGTAAAGAAGTCATTCGAGAACTCCGGAATGACTTATCGAGAAGTCAAGAAAAGCTACTAGAGAATTCAGAGATATCGACAAGCCAAATTGAAGACATAAAGATTGGAGATATCGACAAGTCATTTCTTCACTAGAGAACTCTAGAGATATCGATAAGTCAAAATATCACTAGAGATCCCTGAAATATCGATAAGTCAAAATATCACTATAGATCTCTGAGATATTGATAAGTCTATTTGTCACTAGAGAACTCAGAGATATCGATAAGCCAAAGTAAAGACATGAAGATAAGAGATCTTGACAAGCCAAAATTTCTCTTATAGAGAACTCAGAGACTTCGATAAGTCAAAACAACTATAGAGTGATGAGAGATCTCGATAGGCCAATATACTTATCGAGATGTCAAGTTCTTTATATACCAAACTGGAGATCTCGAGGTAAAACTCAAAGTACAAAGTGCAGACCATTTAAATATCCAAGATTATCAATCAACAAACAATCCAATCAGTTGGATTGATAAGTCTACAAAAGCAACTTGAGAATTACAAGATTAAAGGCCAAGATTAACTGGCAAAGTAAAGTCACAGGCGTGCAAGATTAGCAAAGATACATTAAGCCAGAAATCGAAAGATTTGATTATCCAAAAATAGGATTTAGTACATGCTATTGCATATTGTGTAATAATCAGTGTTTACTGTTCTATAAAGTGAACACTGGATGCTTTGTTTTAGGAGTAACAATCTAGATCAGAAACCTTGTATTCTCTCAAGGAAGAAGCTAAGCTCTTTATCAACAAAGAGCCTAGATATTTTGTAGCAAGACATTCTTAATTTTAATATAAATTAAGTGAGTTTTGAAAGATATGTGTTTACTATTATTATATGTTTAATTTCAATATTAAAATATTTCACTACAAGATCTAATTTACTTTATTCATCACCATAAACAATTCAAGAAAAGCAGAAAAATACAAAAACACATTCACCCCCTCTGTGTGTCATTCATTACCTAACAACTATCATGGCATTAAATGTAGGGGTGGCAAATTAGTTTAACGGGCTGGATTCGTGTCGGGTTGACAGTACCCAGTCATATTTTTTGATCAACCCGAACCCAACTCGAACCAAAATGGGTTGGAAAACCTCAACTCAAACCCGAACTGGTAGCAAAATATTTTACCCGAACCCGACCCTTTTTGCCCTGAATATTAAGCAGGTTGGGTCATAATTTGGTCAACTTGACGAACTGAAAATTTAGTGCAGCAAATCGAACTCTTAATTACAATACGAGTCCAACCACAACTTCAACAATTACAAGAAGTTTACCATGATTAAAGGCTAATAAACTAATAGATGGATACACATAAACACACGTATATTTAATCGAAGTATTTTTGTAATAACCCCAAAATTTTGGACTTTTTGTAACCCTTATGAATAGTGATTTTGCTGATTATGCTGAATAAGAAAACCTTTTATACCACACTTTGTAGGGGTTTTTTTTATTGTTATTCTGAGATCTTATTAGTACTCTATATGGTATATAAGTGTATGTGAAGATCGTCAGAATCCAAATTCGAACACTTTGATTTTTCCTGAAAATCCACCAGATACCGAAAGAATTGAGTATAAGGTAACAGGATAAAAAGGATTTAAATTCAAGGATTATAAGAGAGGATCATAAAAGGAATATAATGTATTGAGAAAGGTTAAGGGAACCCAAGTAATAAGATCCCGGGTATGATCCCTCAAACGATAAACGAAAACGAAAGTTAAGCGAACCGTATAACAGATCAACGATCATTAGCCAAGTAATTAAGAGTTAATCAAAGAGGTTAGTGACGATGATGTCATCACACCAACAAGAAGAAGAAAAATGTGGGAAGATGACATAAGAGGATGACATAAGCATGACACAATGGGAAGGAATTGTATGTTGATTATAAGCCACACAAATTTTACCATGCTAAAAGGTTAATTAATAATAAAAACAAAGCAACCAAGCAAACCCATTCATTTCTCTTCCCCCCATCTCCTTGCTCACGGTTTTTTGAAGAAAAACAAGAAGAAAAATTTCCAAACCCAAGCTCCACTCAATCATAATTCAAGAGGTTTGTTTATTTGGATCCTATATTTCATAACTAAGAAGAGCAAGTAGTTTGAGTGTTTGAATCAAAGGTTTTCTATCTCAAACAAATCATTTTAGTTTAGGGTGAATAGTAACTTTCAAGAACAAATTTTTGATTCTTGATTTTATTTGTAAGGTCAAGGTAGCTTAAGCATAGATAAAGGCTTACATGGGCATTCCAAGGATCTTTCATGGATTAAAAGCTTCAAGGAAGGTATAAAACTTCAAACCCTAGTTTTACTTTGAATATTTAGGAGTGGTTTTGATTAATATAATTCATGATAAGCATGATGCTTGTGTGTTTAAAGTTTGGTTGGGTTTGTAGCGATTTGGATGATTGAATCTTGTTTATAGTTAATGAAACTTAAGTATAAGCTTTTAGTTCATGATTGAGAGTAGTATAAATTGGAAATCTTGAGATGTTGGGGCTGTTGTAGTAGAGTATGGATGGAGTTTGGTTGTAGTAATGATTGTGGGATTGATTCTGGATTGATTTGGAGTTGTACAAATTTGGTAATCGCGTAAACATAGCCGTCGTAATGCCCGATTTACCTTAGACTACTTTTGTTCTTAACATTAGGACCCGTGAACTCACTGTTAGGTTTTGACCATTGCCATGATTAGATAGTTCATGTTACGAGCTTCGTTTTGATATGTGGTTCGCTTAAATCTGATGTACGGTTTAGGAGAAACGACCGTTTTAAGTAACGACATTTCGCGACCGAACCATTACCCCTCGCCTTACTTTGAAACCTTGTTTAAGGCCCTTAAATGACTAATTGGAATATGAAACAATTATGTAAAGTGGATTACGCAGTTGGTAGGGTACTCGCGAAAGAATCGCCTTAAAATTCCTAATGGTTAATTTATTAAAAATGGTGGAGCCGAGGGTACTCGAGCGACTTAAGTGAATCGTTAAGCGCGAAAGCGAACGTTAGGGTCTAATTGGTTAAAGTATAGATTCTTAAGCGACTTTGGTTTAATTCCAACTTATATGTTGTTTATAGGTTACCAAACTCATCCCAGGGCTTTTACCACCCTCAGTCGCTCAGGCAAGTTTTCTACCCGTTATACTGTTGTTGTGATGTAAATATATGTATATGCATTTTCTTGTGATAAGTGCATGATTGTTATTAGCAAATATTGTGATATATTGGAGCATGCTGATATGGTATATATGCATGTCTGTTTCGTAATCTTGGTATCTCTTTGTTGATTCAAATGCTTATAAGTTGCATAATACCTATGCTAGAGATAAGCAGTAGTTGCGTATACCCTTAGTATAGGGGACCCAAAGGTGAACATTTTCTAAACCGGGAGTCCATGTTCCCGAGTATAATATATATATTTATATATATATAGATATAGTTTTCAAAACTATTAATCGAATAAGGTTTATTCGATAACTTTATTTTATTTAATGAATATTATTTTGAATATTCATTCGAGGACTTATGACTCCGCTTATTTTATTAAATGAATATTATTTTGAATATTCATTCGAGGACTTATGACTCCGCTTCTTTTATTAAATAATATTCTTTATTTTATTAAAGCATAATATTTCGATAATCAAACTTATTTTCGATTATTCAAATAAAGATCATACTTTCTTATAAGTATATCTTTGGTTATTTATTATTCATTTCAAGTATAAGTTTTAAAACTTCTACTTCAATTATTTTTATAAAGATTATCCTTTATGGGAATATTATTTAAATAATAATATTCAGATATTTCCTAATATACCGGGACTGATTTATTTCATTACATCAGCATTACTCCAAACATTCTTAAAAATGTTTTCGAGTCTTCAAAATAATTTTTAAAAGTTAGAGCGGATCCCAAAACTCATTTTTATATTTAAGATCTTCATTTCGAAGGGGATTTAAATACTCGCTCAAAACCTGAGGGATCCGGCTCTGTGGTGTATTTTACATTCGCACGAGGTTGCTATTTTGAGAAAACAATTTGATTACTTGCCCAATGTTCGGGAAGTAAGCCCATCTAATTGAGTCGGCATAAGCGACAGGCCGGGGTACAGTCTATCAAAGTGTAAGTGGCTGGGTGGCAGTCCATCAACGCGTAAGAGGCCGGGTGGCGGTCCAGCACAAGGTCCTAATACAGCCAGAGTGATGACCGGTGGGGGATTCATCCATCTACTAAGGTTACTTATTGGTATCTTTGCCTGATCAGCAAGATATCAGGTTTATGCCAAAATTCTTTTCTTTCCAAAATTCATTGGATATTGCAACTCTGTTCATACTTTACATGACAGAGGTTTTCAGGAAATGTATGAGAGATATATATATGGATATATATATATATATATATATATATATATATATCGGGACTTAATGAAGTATCTCGTAACTTCATTTCATTCAATAATATTTCAAAGATCGAATCTATGCAAGTCTTATCTTGTAGTCTCATCTATGTGATGAACTTTTGAAACTGGTTATAACTTGAACGGTGGTAGTTCAAGTAGTATTTGGAAAAGATATAAGTATATTGGGGTATCTTGTAACTTCATCTTTTCAACTTATATCTGGTTAATGATTATCTTATGCATGACAAAAATTTTCAGAAAAACGTTGAGACAAGGTTAGATATTTAAGATCACCTTGCAACGATATTTTTATACATTTATAAACTGGAACTCTGTGTATATTATACATGGCAGAGGATTTTGTTAGGTCACACACACTGTAGAGGGGGTGAATACAGTGTAAAATACAATCAAATCGAACTTTAATATCTCAAGTAACAGAAAACAAACTTTATTGAAACAATAAACTCTGTTACAGTATGAAACTGTTACCTCTCAGTGATGAACAAATATCATGAGAGCTGCTAGGGTTACAATGAATAATCTTCTCGAATATGATAACACTTATAGTGTAAACCCTATGTCTATGTTTATATACTACACAGTTACAAGATAATCGCTAATTGATATGGAATATAATTCTGCTTCCTAAAATATATCAATCAGATATCTTTTCTTCCAAGTATTCCATTCTTCACGGAACTCTTTCTTCATGCATATCTCTTCTTATGTTTATCTCGATCTTCTTTCCTTTAATCAGCTACTGTCCTTATCTGAACATCCTTCAGCACTTAAGTTCTGATATCCATCTTCTGATGATTATCTCCTGATAATATAAGTACTGATATCCTTAAGTCCCGACTTCCAGTAAGTACTGATTTATCCTGTTTAAGTAAGATCTGAAAACTAAACATAAATCATATTAGCCATGACATTATCAAATATATCTAACAATCTCCCCCAACTTGTAAATTAGCATAATATACAAGTTTAACAGATATTTGATGATGTCAAAAACATTAAGTACAAATGCATGAAAATTAGACTAGATAACTACAACTTACAGTCCTTAAAGCTTTACCAACATTTAACTTCTGATAACAGCTTCAGTCTGTACAAATATCAGAATTTAATCAGTTGTAGATCTTGACTTGGCTTCATCTTCTGATCTCTCTGATGTCAGGAGTTGTTCTGAGATAGTTCTTCAACAAACATCTCTCAGCATATCTAAGTTCATCAATCATCCTCCTTTTAGCATCTTTAAGCTCTGCAGTATCTTCACCAATTTGAAAGATTGCAGCCCTGAGATCATTAATCTTTGCTTTTCTTATATCCTGATCCAGTCTGATCAAATAAGCTTTATCAGACTCAAGATTGAATTCCACAGCCCTGAAACCTAGAAAGGTAGTTATAATTTTAGCAGTGTTGGGCTTCATTTCAACTATATCATCCTTGTGATCTCTGTACTTTGGAACATATGTGCTGTCAAACTTAACAGAATAAAGTTTTTTCTATCTCTGAATCTGATCCTTCAAATAGTTTGCAGCACTTCCTGTCAATCTGTCATCCACTTGAAGTAAGAATAGTACATGCTCCAATTCTTCAAAATACTTCAATGGAATGGCATTTTGCCTTATATGATAAACCCTACCATCTGTCATGAAGTACAACAAGATGTATTCTTTCAAGTAGGTATGGTAAACCATTTGTACAGATTCTAGTTGATTCAATCTCTCAGGAGTTGCTCCAATACCTGGTTCACTCAAGGAAGTTTGATCATTGGTAATGTTCTGTATTCTTCTTTCATCAGCACTTCCCAATCCAGTTTTATCTCTTGCTTCCTTTCCAGTAACTACTCTTGCTTCAAAACTACTTGCAGCAGTCTTCAAAGGTTGAGTCTGTTTTGCTTTAGTGAATCCTGGTAGGAGTGTCTTTGGTCTATCTTCTGATATCAAGTTAACTTGAGCTGTGTCAGAGGTTACTTGCTTCTTTGGAATATCAGAACTTACTGTATCTTGACTCTGAACAACTTGAGCCATGTCAGAGGTTGTTTTAAGAACTTTTCTTGAAGTCAGAGCAAGATCATCCTTTTCATCAGCGATTTCTTCATTCTCAGGAGGCACATAAACCTTGATAGGTTCACCAACCTTTTCTTTACCCTTGGATCTTGGATCTATCTGCGGTTGTGATTTAGCCAATGTTGCTTCAATATATGTCCTTTCTTTTATCACAATGCCTTTGAGTTTTGGAAGTGTCTTTTTACCAGAAGCTTCAGATTTAGATGTGACTTTTTCTGATTTAAGTCTGGCTTCTTCTTCCATTAAACTCTCCAAGTCCATTCCTGGATTTTCCTGAAGAAATAACTGTCTTGACATTTCTTCATCAAGATCTAAAAGTTCATCTGAACTTATCCTTTTACCAGTAGCAGAACTAATTCTTTTCCCAGTATCAGAACTTGTCCTGTGACTTGTGATTTCAGCTTTTCTTGATGAGAAACCTCTACCTTGACTATGACCTCTACCCATTCCAGAGTTTCCTTGATCATCCTTTTCATCATCCTTCCCTTTCAGTGTCTTGTTAGTCTTGCATTTGGACTTAATTACTTTCTCCCCCTTTTTGGCATCAGCAGGTAGTAGAAGAGAGACAAGCAATTCCACTGAGGCTTGGATTTCAGTAAGTTGAGATTGCTGAGAAGCTTGATTTTTCAGAATATTATCAATCTGATCTTGTTGTGTGTCTTGAGTCTTCTCAATATAAGCAATCCTGTCAAAGGTAGGTTGGAAGAACTTTTTCTTATCAATCTTATGAACTTGTTCTTGCTTCATTAGTTCTTCCCTTAAGAGATGTAACTCTGCATGAGTATTTGAATGAAGACCTTGTAAATGTTTAGTACTCAATGCAGTGACTCTAAGCTGTGTTTTGAAATCATCAGTATTTAACATCTCATCAGCTTTTGTCGATTGCTCAGCCAGATTCTGTGCAGTTGGAACACAGGTGACTGAGTTCCATTCCTTAGTCCACTCCTGTCCTGTAGGAGTTTCACTCCAAGGCACTGGTGCTTCTCTGGTAACAAACTTCTTAACAAGTTCAGACTTAAGAATAGTTTGTTAAGGAGCTGCATTTGGAGCAGCATCACCAATATCTCCAGCATTTGTAGCATCAGAACTTAAAGATTCAGTATCTTCTGATAAAACAACAGTGTGAGTAGCAATGGAGGCTTCAGCATCCTCTAATTGCTGATCTGGTTCTAAGTTCTGATCAACAACCATATCCTGATGCTCACCAAAATTCTGATCATCAGCATCAAGATGCAGAGAAGGTGTAGTAGATAACTCTGGAGTTTGAACATCATCAGTAACAGGTGTTGTTGAAGGATTAGTTGCTGTTGGAGCTTCTAAGAGAATTATTTCAGGCACAACCAAGGTCTGAATATCAATATCAACACTTGTGCCTGGATCAACAGGAGATACAGATGGTGTGTTGACCTTTTCAGAAACAGCTTCCTGAGATGGAGTTGATGAAAAAGAAGTGACTTTAGCAAATTCCTTTTCTTGTGAGATCAGAGATTCCTGACCCCCTTCCTTAGCTGCTGCTTCTTCATCATCTGAAACTGGCCTTTTTGAAATTACGCTTGTATTATATTATAATAATGATAAATTATGTGAATTATTATGTGATTAAATGTGTTAAGTCATTAAACCCTAACTGCTATGTGTTACGTGTTGTCTGTTTTGATCCAAACGTGTTTTGGATAATTATTGAGTGTTTTATTGTAAGTTATAAATTTTATATCAAAACCTTTACAGCTCAAAACTATATTTTAAAAGCCCGTATTTCAAACAAAATCATTGGTCCTATTTTGTTAAAAATGCCCTATACCATATCGCTATTCTGAACCCCTAGACATTTTACAAATTTACCTTTTTCGCCAAAAACGACTTTTCCGGACCCCTTCGGGTACCAAAAACCCCACAAAAATCACATTTTTATTTTTATATGATCATGAAATTATCATATATCATTTTTCTTCGCATTTTTATAATATTCACAATTTTTGGGAATTTTTAGCATTTATTTTGTATTTATTGGATATTTAAAAATTCAATATTAATACCCAAAAATTATAAAAATTGGGGCCAAATATTTTTATTAGGAGTATAATTAGCCCCTTAATTTTATTTAGGGGTATTATTTTCATAAATATAAATACCTGATTTATTGTTAATTTTTTAGTTAATTTTAATTAAAAATCTAGAAAATAATCAGAAAATTCAGAAAAAGAAAAGGAATTAGGGTTTGGTGAAGAACAGAGCAGGAGAATCAAAACCACTTTTGATCGTGATTCCGGAGTCCGAATCGAACGTATGAGTACTCGTTTTGAAGCTTTTGATCTGTAGTTTTCGATTATGTAATCATTTTTATTGTTTGATTGATCGAATTGAAATTTGTATTTTCGGGTTTAATTCTTGAATTCGGGTTTGAATTTCTGTGTATTGTTTGATGTTATGGTTGTTAGAGGCTTGTAGATCATCGTTTTGCGAGTCGAACGACACCGGTTTCATAGTGTTTGGCTTCGGTTTTGTGGTCGTCGGAAAAGCGGCGACGCCGCCACTGCGATTGATGGTTCAGGCGACGGGGACGGCCGAGAACGAAGGCCGAGGAAGGAGGAATGTGGGGGAAGCAGTTGTGGTGTTGCTCTTGTCTGGAAACGTGAAGAAACGACGGGAGTTACACATCTGGAATCGTGGCCGGAACCTGGGTTCGTCGCCGGATTTTAGAACCGGCCGGCGACCCGGTTCGTTCTTCGTGACCCGATAACCCGGAGTCGACCCGGTTTCGACCCGGGATTGATCCAAAAACCCTAACCCTGAAAACCTGTTTTGTGTTTTCTGGTTTTTATATATTTATTTTATTTTTCTAAAAATCAGAAATTAGTTTTAGTAATTCTAAAAATTAAATAAAAATTAGTTTTAAATTCTGAAAATAGTATTATTAATTTCTAAATTATTTTATTAAATTATAAATTCGAATTTAATTATTTATTTATTTATTTATCTAATTATTTATTAGTTATCTAATTAATTAATAATTAGGTAATTAATTAATAATTAGGTAATTAATTAATAAATAAGGATTAAAAATAATTAAATAATATGATTAATAATCTAATAATTAGTTAATATTGCGAGTAACTCGTAGTCATACGAGTAGTGATTCGATAATGAGAATTATTATTTGAACAATAATTTATTCGAAGAATGTCGTAATAATTGTTTGTATCGTATAATTAAATACCGATAATTAATTGATTAACGAATCATATAAGTTACAGTAATAATATAATAGTTCGATAGTATTCGAGAATAGTGCGTAGCTTGTATTTATGCGAGTGATTAATCGTTGAGTTGGATTATAATTCGAGTAGTTAGTAATTATTCGATAAATATTGTATCAGTTAATTAAATCGATTGATTATTTGTAAATAATCGATCTGATCGAGTAACTATTAATAATTTATAAATAAGTGTAATAAATAGTAATAAATCCTAATAATTAGGGATTAATTATTTTAAAATATAATAATTATTAATTAATTATTTAAAAGTGTAATTAAGGATTATTTAATTATAATTAATTATTTATAATTAATTATTAATTAATTAAATCTTGTTTAATTCATAATAATTAAATCGTTAGTCCGATTTGAGCGAAACGAAGACCCCTAGACTCAGAAAAATGAAACGAATCCAATAAAAATAGTTGTAAGCTATAATTTCTTCCGGAAGAGAGTAGTCTTGTGATAATTAATGGTTCATAGGCTCTATTAGGGGTAGAATCGAGTCGCATAAATCCCGAAAAATTGTAATAAAATTAGATAGGGTTAATTATTATAAATATGAGTCTAGTATCGATTTTAAAAATAATTATAAGTCTAAAAATTAATTATGTGCTTTATGTGCTTTATGTGCTATGTGCTTTACGTGATTAAACCTTACGTGCTATATCATTATATATGTATATATGCGAGTCAGATAGAAACGCATGGGTAGACTGATAAGGTTACGTGATATCAATTGAGATACACGTATATAGTAAGTTATCTAAACGACTATCTTTCTATGATTGGTTCAGTGTTAGCAAGGCAGAGCAAGCTAGGGACAGAAGGCGGTGAGTTGAACCAGGTTAAGTACGCGCAAGGCAAGTTTTTTTCCCCTATTCTAAATTCAGAATAGTGAATTATATTTCCTTTCATCATATCAGTTACCTTTGATAATCATTGTTCATATACACTGTTACCTATTTATTAATGCTTGTTTTAATTTCATTTCGATTCTTGATTTCTCCCAATTTATTGAATCCCCTATTCATATTCCAATACTTTTACCCTTGTTACATATACTCTGGTATATCCTGGTGTTGGGATATATCAAAAGCATTCCGATTGTTCCGGATGTTATACCTTGGACTGGATGGTTACTATACGGGCTGGGTTTTACCCAGACCATTATTTAATAGGCCATAGTTGCCTGAGTACTCTTTATGTTGGTTGGGTCTATGCAGTTGGGTATAGATCCGCACTGTATCCTGACTGATCAGCAGGTTATAGTGCATATGTTGGTTCTTGTTTCCAGTCTTGTTCATTTGGCACTCGCCAGTATTGGCAAATTATTATCCTATACAGGTTCAGATGGTTGATCAAACCAGCAGCTTATTGGTTCACTTATTTCTCTCTCTTTATACTATATATATTGTTGCAGGCTTGTTGAGCAAAAGGCCGGGATTTCAAGCTCGGGGAAAAGCAAACTTCAGGAGACCAGAACAAAACAACCAGAGGATGGGTAATCGACTTCCTGTCCCAACTCAGCAAAGACTTATTCGACCGCCTATACCTGATTGCAGGACGTGTGGTAAAAAGCATACGGGAATTTGCAACAAGCCAAATGTCACGTGTTTCAAGTGCAAGCAAAGGGGACACTACTCTGGAGAATGTCCGATGGGAAGAGCAGAAGTCACTTGTTTCCAGTATGGAAGAAAATGACATATTGCCAAAGACTGCAGAGGAATTGCAATGGCCACTAGTATTCCAATGGTTTTAGCATTACCTCCACCTCCACTACCACAACAAAATCAGCCCAAGGCAAAGACTTTCAAAATATCAATGAAGGAAGCAGTACAGAGTCCGAATGTGGTTACAGGTACACTTCCTGTAAATTCCGTAAATGCTCTAGTATTGATTGATTCAGGAGCTACTAGATCTTTTATTTCTGAAGATTTTATCTCTAAGATAGATTGTGAGGCTCAGTGGTTAGATGAAGTGTTAGTCATAAAATTAGCAAATGATGATCAGGTTACGGTAGATCGAGTGTGCCCAAGTTGTGATATTGAGATAGGGAGATGTCATTTCTCAGTTGAATTGATACCTTTCAGGCTAGGAGAGTTTGATGTTATTTTAGGAATGGATTGGCTAGCTAGTAATAATGCTCAGATCGATTGTGCGAATAAGAAAGTGAAATTGCAAACTGGAGAAAATAAAACAGTAATATTTAAAGGTGAGAAGCAAAAGCAGAAATTCCTAACAATGATGCAGACGAGAAGATTGCTACGCCAAGGATGTCAAGCTTACTTAGCCTATGTACGGGATACTGACAAAGGTAATCCGAAGATTAAAGATATTCCTGTAGTTTGTGAGTTTCTTGATGTTTTTCCAGAAGAACTTCCAGGACTTCCACCAGATCGAGAAATTGAGTTCACTATTGACTTGATGCCAGGGACTGAACCAATATCGAAAGCTCCATATCGAATGGCACCTGTTGAAATGAAGGAATTAGCAAAGCAGTTGCAAGAACTTCTTGACAAAGGAATCATAAGGCCAAGTGTATCCCCATGGGGTGCACCAGTATTGTTCGTGAAAAAGAAGGACGGTAGTATGCGACTGTGTATCGATTATCGTGAGCTGAACAAGTTAACTATCAAGAATAAATATCCTTTACCTCGCATCAATGATTTATTTGATCAACTAAAAGGAGCAGCATGGTTTTCGAAAATTGACTTACGATCAGGCTATCATCAGTTAAAGATCAAGGCAGAAGATATTCCAAAGACGGCGTTCAGAACGAGATACGGACACTATGAATTTCTTGTGATGGCTTTTGGATTGACAAATGCACCTGCAGCATTTATGGATTTGATGAATCGAGTATTCAAGAAGTATCTGGATAAGTTTATCATTGTATTTATTGATGACATCTTGATTTATTCAAAAACGGAAGAAGAACATGCAGCGCACTTAAGAACGACACTGGAGATATTACGAAAGAAGCAGCTTTATGCAAAATTTTCAAAATGTGAATTTTGGTTGAAGGAAGTGCAGTTTCTAGGACATATCATCGGTATTGAAGCAATTCAAGTGGATCCAGCGAAGATTGAAGCTACTTTAAATTGGGAAAGACCAAAGACGCCAACTGAAGTCAGAAGTTTCTTGGGATTAGCTGGTTATTACAGAAGATTCGTTAAAGATTTTGCAAAGATAGCCACACCATTGACGAAGTTGACGCGAAAGAATGAAAACTTCGAATGGAACGAGAAATGTGAAGCAAGTTTCCAAGAACTGAAAAATCGACTCGTAACCGCACCAGTGTTTGTATTACCTGATGATCAAGGAAATTTCGTCATATACAGTGACGCTTCTTATCGAGGACTCGGATGTGTTTTAATGCAACATGGTAACGTGATCGCATATGCTTCTACACAGCTAAAGCTGCATGAACAGAAATATTCGACGCACAATCTTGAACTAGCATCAATTGTGTTCGCACTAAAGCTTTGGAGACATTATCTGTACGGTGAAAGATGTGAGATTTACACAGACCATAAAAGCTTGAAGTATATTTTCACCTAGAAGGAACTTAACATGCGACAACGACGTTGGTTAGAGTTAATTAAGGATTACGACGTATCAATTAATTATCATCCAGACAAGGCCAATGTAGTAGCAGATGCGTTAAGTCGAAAGGAACGATTGAACTTGTTAACGTCTTCAGAGGACTTAATCAAGGAATTCAATAGATTGGAAATTGAAGTTCGTGTACCAGAAAGTTCTACCGAAATAATTTACGCTATGACTTTTCAGCCAGAACTATTGGAGAAAATAAGAAGGTGTCAGGAAGAAGTAATGGACCAGGATATTGACAATTTATCAGGAGAAGAAATTACCAGTCAAAAGGATGCTAAAGGAATTTTTCGTGTTGCTTCAAGGATTTGGATACCTAACGTACCGGAAGTGAAATCGGAAATTTTGCATGATGCTCATAATTCAAGATACTCAATCCATCCCGGAAGCACGAAGATGTACGGAGACCTGAAGGAAAATTTTTGGTGGCCGAATATGAAGAAAGAAATAGCGGAATGGGTCAGCAAATGTTATACGTTCCAAAGAGTGAAAGCTGAACATCAACGCCCGAGCGGACTACTACAACCACTAGATATTTCAGAATGGAAATGGGAGCACTTAGCTATGGATTTCATAGTGGGACTTCCAAGAACGAGAGCAAATCACGATGCAATTTGGGTTATTGTTGATCGATTGATGAAATCAATATATTTTCTTCCGATTAACGAAAGATTCTCATTGGACAAGTTAGTGCACTTATATCTCAAGGAAATTGTAATGCGTCATGGAGTACCAGTATCGATTGTATCGGATCGAGATCCTCGTTTCAATTCGAGATTTTGGAGACAATTCCAAGAATGTCTAGAAACGAAGTTGAACATGAGTACAGCCTATCATCCACAAACAGACGGTTAAAGCGAAAGAACAATTCAAACAATTGAAGATATGCTACGTGTATGCTCAATAGATTTTGAAGGCAATTGGGACGAGCACTTACCGCTAGTGGAATTTTCTTACAATAACAATTATCAAGCAAGTATTGGGATGCCACCTTATGAAGCTCTATATGGAAGAAAATGCAGATCACCTACCTGTTGGGATGAAGTAGGAGAACGTAAAATTCTAGGTCCAGAACTGATTCAGCAGACCAAGGAAAAAGTAGAACTGATTCGCAAGCGACTTGAAGCGGCGTAGAATCGACAGCGTAAATATGCAGACCTATCTAGAAAGGATATGGACTACCAGGAAGGAGAGCATGTATTGCTAAAGGTATCACCATGGAAGGGACTAACTAGATTTGGCAATAAAGGCAAATTGAAACCTCGCTACGTCGGACCATTTGAAATTTTGAAGAAAATTGGGAAGGTTGCGTACGAGTTAGCTTTATCACCTAATATGCAGCACATTCACAATGTATTTCATGTATCTATGCTTAATAAGTACAATCCTGATACAAGGCATGTAATAGAGTATGAACCAGTAGAACTTCAGGCAGATTTGTCGTATGTAGAACAGCCGATAAGAATTCTAGATCGACAAGAGAGGGTATTAAGAAATAAGTCTGTATCATTAGTGAGATTCTTATGGAGAAACCCAGTGGTTAAAGAATCAACCTGGGAGCTCGAGAGTGAAATGTTAAAAAATTATCCTCAGTTATTTGCATAGTATGATTCTGAGGACAGAATCCTGTTAAGGGGGGGGAGAATGTAACGACCGAGAAATTACGCTTGTATTATATTATAATAATGATAAATTATGTGAATTATTATGTGATTAAATGTGTTAAGTCATTAAACCCTAACTGCTATGTGTTACGTGTTGTCTGTTTTGATCCAAACGTGTTTTGGATAATTATTGAGTGTTTTATTGTAACTTATAAATTTTATATCAAAACCTTTACAGCTCAAAACTATGTTTTAAAAGCCCGTATTTCAAAAAAAATCATTGGTCCTATTTTGTTAAAAATGCTTTATACCATATCGCTATTCTGAACCCCTAGATATTTTACAAATTTACCTTTTTCGCGAAAAACGACTTTTCCGGACCCCTTCGGGTACCAAAACCCCACAAAAATCACATTCTTATTTTTATATGATCATGAAATTATCATATATCATTTTTCTTTGCAATTTTGTAATATTCACAATTTTTGGGAATTTTTAGCATTTATTTTGTATTTATTGGATATTTAAAAATTCAATATTAATACCCAAAAATTATAAAAATTGGGGCCAAATATTTTTATTAGGAGTATAATTAGCCCCTTAATTTTATTTAGGGGTATTATTTTCTTAAATATAAATACCTGATTTATTGTTAATTTTTCAGTTAATTTTAAATAAAAATCAGAAAATAATCAGAAAATTCAGAAAAAGAAAAGGAATTAGGGTTTGGTGAAGAAAAGAGCAGGAGAATCAAAACCACTTTTGATCGTGATTCCGGAATCCAAATCGAACGTGTGAGTACTCGTTTTGAAGCTTATGATCTGTAGTTTTCGATTATGTAATCGTTTTTAATGTTTGATTGATCGAATTGAAATTTGTATTTTCGGGTTTAATTCTTGAATTCGGGTTTGAATTTCTGTGTATTATTTGATGTTATGGTTGTTAGAGGCTTGTAGATCATCGTTTTGCGTGTCGAACGGCACCGGTTTCATAGTTTTTGGCTTCGGTTTCGTGGTCGTCGGAAAAGCGGCGATGCCGCCGCTGCGATTGATGGTTCAGGCGACGGGGACGGCTGTGAACGAAGGCTGAGGAAGGAGGAAGGTAGGGGAAGCAGCTGTGGTATTGCTCTTGTCTGGAAACGTGAAGAAACGACGGGAGTTACGCATCTGGAATCGTGGCCGGAACCTGGGTTCGTCGCCGGATTTTAGAACCGGCCGGCGACCCGGTTCGTTCTTCGTGACCCGATAACCCGGAGTCGACCCGGTTTGCGACCCGGTTTCGACCCGGGATAGATCCAAAAACCCTAACCCTGAAAACCTGTTTTGTGTTTCTGGTTTTTATATATTTATTTTATTTTTCTAAAAATCAGAATTTAGTTTTGTTAATTCTAAAAATTAAATAAAAATTAGTTTTAAATTCTGAAAAATAGTATTATTAATTTTTAAATTATTTTATTAAATTATAAATTTGAATTTAATTATTTAATTAATTATTTAATTATTTATCTAATTATGTATTAGTTATCTAATTAATTAATAATTAGGTAATTAATTAATAATTAGGTAATTAATTAATAAATAAGGATTAAAAATAATTAAATAATATGATTAATAATCTAATAATTAGTTAATATTGTGAGTAACTCGTAGTCATACGAGTACTGATTCGATAATGAGAATTATTATTCGAACAATAATTTATTCGAAGAATGTCGTAATAATTATTCGTATCGTATAATTAAATACCGATAATTAATTGATTAACGAATCGTATAAGTTACAGTAATAATATAATAGTTCGATAGTATTCGAAAATAGTGCGTAGCTGGTATTTATGCGAGTGATTAATTGTTGAGTTGGATTATAATTCGAGTAGTTAGTAGTTATTCGATAAATAGCGTATCAGGTAATTAAATCGATTGATTATTTGTAAATAATCGATCTGATCGAGTAAGTATTAATAATTTATAAATAAGTGTAATAAATAGTAATAAATCCTAATAATTAGGGATTAATTATTTTAAAATATAATAATTATTAATTAATTATTTAAAAGTGTAATTAAGGATTATTTAATTATAATTAATTATTTATAATTAATTATTAATTAATTAAATCTTATTTAATTCATAATAATTAAACCGTTAGTCCGATTTGAGCGAAACGAAGACCCCTAGACTCAGAAAAATGAAACGAATCCAATAAAAATAGTTGTAAGCTATAATTTCTTCCGGAAGAGAGTAGTCTTGTGATAATTAATGGTTCATAGACTCTATTAGGGGTAGAATCGAGTCGCATAAATCCCGAAAAATTGTAATAAAATTAGATAGGGTTAATTATTATAAATATGAGTCTAGTATCAATTCTAAAAATAATTATAAGTCTAAAAATTAATTATGTGCTTTATGTGCTATGTGCTTTACGTGATTATGTGAACCTTACGTGCTATATCATTATATGTGTATATATGCGAGTCAGATAGAAATGCATGGGTAGACTGATAAGGTTACGTGATATCAATTGAGATACACGTATATAGTAAGTTATCTAAACGACTATCTTTCTATGATTGGTTCAGTGTTAGCAAGGCAGAGCAAGCTAGGGACAAAAGGCGGTGAGTTGAACCAGGTTAAGTACGCGCAAGGCAAGTTTTTTTTCCCCTATTCTAAATTCAGAATAGTGAATTATATTTCCTTTTATCATATTAGTTACTTTTGATAATCATTGTTCATATACACTGTTACCTATTTATTAATGCTTGTTTCAATTTCATTTCGATTATTGATTTCTCCCAATTTATTGAATCCCCTATTCATATTCCAATACTTTTACCCTTGTTACATATACTCTGGTATATCCTGGTGTTGGGATATATCAAAAGTATTTCGATTATTTCGGATGCTATACCTTGGACTGGATGGTTACTATACGGGCTGGGTTTTACCCAGACCATTATTTAATAGGCCATAGTTGCCTGAGTACTCTTTATGTTGGTTGGGTCTATGCAGTTGGGTATAGATCCACACTGTATCCTGACTGATCAGCAGGTTATAGTGCATATGTTGGTTCTTGTTTCCAGTCTTGTTCATTTGGCACTCGCCAGTATTGGCAAATTATTATCCTATACAGGCTCAGATGGTTGATCAAACCAGAAGCTTATTGGTTCACTTATTTCTCTCTCTTTATACTATATATATTGTTGTAGGCTTGTTGAGCAATTTTAGCTCATCCCCTTTTATTATTATTCCTATTGTTTTACAGTTAAGGTAGAGAATGAAACCCATCAGGACCCGTGTAGTCAAGAAGCGAGTCAAGCAGCGGGACCCTCTTATACCAAGAGTGTTCCTTCCTATTCCCGAAGAGAGCTTTGAATTGCCAGATCAGGTGTAACAGGATAAGTAGTACTGTTGGATTGAATAAAAGTTTTGTGTAGTTTGAATAAAAGTTGTGTGGTGAGAATGTAGATAGAATAAAGTTTTTTAACAAAGAGAGTTCTTGAGACAGATTGTTTTATTTGGGTTTGTAATAAAGTGTAGTAAATGGTTCTTGTTTTCAACTCGATCCTTAAAAGATCCTGAGTAGTATTAGTTTGGGGTAATTATTATATTTATATTCCGCTTGTGCAGGTTTAGTTTGTTGTTGTTGTTAATAATGCCCCAAATCTATACCCCGGATTTGGAGGGTGTTATAGTAATCGGCTCATTATTCAAAGAATCGTTGCTGCATTACTAGGGTCCACCACTGACCTACTGTCGTCATTCATTTTCCTTGGAATATTAATAGCCAACCATACGGAGTCCACACCTGTCGTATCAAATTCTTATAAGGAGTTAACATAATTACCATTCATAATTCATGAAAAACACTCCAGATCCTGACATACTTTCATGACATGAAGCAGATAAAATTGCAGAAGAGTTTCAATAAAAGCAATGATAGCAGGGTTAATACCATTCTTAATCATATGTCTTTATCAGGAGAAATGAAGCTCAAAGGTTCATTTAGTCCTTTCATAACATGGTCATGGCTTATCTCAAGATATGTCCTTATAAGATAGATAGTCCGCTCACGGCGATTACATAAATTAAATCTTTACCAAACTACCATCACGGTTGAGTATTGCATAGTCATCAGAAGGAATGTCAATCTTCCAAACCATAATACAACCTTCACGGCTTCAACCATCATCACTGTATTCCTCTGGCACGAGCGCCTATAATTATCCTCTTACATTTAAAGTGTCGGCCACCTAATGGCCTTTCCTGATAGTAAAATTTCCTTACAATCAATGTCATTTTAACCACCTCCAACTAAATTTTCAACCTCATTTCAATCACTGCTTATGGGAAAATGCTTTTCTTAAATCCTGGTGAGAGAGAAAAAAAATCACCATTTTTCCATAAGTCATTGCCTTAGTCTTTAGATGTGAACATTGTCACGACGGACTCTCGATCATACTTAGGACGTCTCTTATCTTGGGTCCCTCTCGTTTTCACCAATCTCGACCTTCATTGGGTCGATCTATACTTTCTTATGGTTCAACACGTGCCCACCTGGCATTATTATAATTATGTCATATTTTCTTTATCAAAATTTCTATTCTTAGGAACTTTGAATATTACCTTTTTCCTTGTAAAACCTCTAAGGTTATCCTTAAATTCTTCATACGGTACTCCCTAGGTACAGGGCATATCAAGATACCATTTACTAATACTAGAACCATTGTTTAAGTACTTCTGAAAAATTTCTCTACTGATCTTTAAAGGTTGTTGTTACCTTAGTCCTTCGTTCCATACTACCCAACTCATAATGTCCCTATTAAGGGTAAAATGCCAACCTTTATGCATTCCTCTATGGTTCATCTCAATTTATTGAGGTTCCATCCTTAATTCCACCTTTTTTAAAAAGGTACTTACATCCTTCCATAGATAAATCAAGTCATGTATCCCTGATAAGGGTGTCTTATTCAATAATTCCCATCTCGATAGTATATGCCTAATTTCACAATAAAATCTGTATTTAAAATGAGGCCAATCAATATGGCCTCCAAAAGATAACAATGGTTATCTACTTTTCTTTCCTAATTTGGTAATGATCACATGGATGCTCTGGAAGATATTGGTCGTGTTCAACGTGAACTTCTTCTTAATAAATCCTTATTTACTTTTGTTGTTTATCTCAACAGTCATCTCAATGTTGGGATATCTTTTTTACTTAGTGTCTCCCTTTTGGGTATCAAGTCACAGGTGTTACATACACTTTCCATTTTTGAAGATTACTTCCTTCATCCAATTTTCTAATTTCTTACTTTCTTGTCTCTTCCGTCTATCTGCGTCTCATTATTTATCCTTCGAACAATCTCAAGGTTTCCTCGAATCCTCCCAACTTAAAGGGGATAAAATATATGTATCTCTTATTCCTTCAATCATCAACTTTAACTCATGGTGAATCATCCTCATCCTGATGATTACATACTTTTCTATTTCTATTGCTACGAGTCTTTAGGGTTTCCTCATACCCAACTCCCTTATCATTCCTCAAACTCTATTGCCTTTATATTCCTTTCCACTTCAGTTTCTTTTTATTTACCTCTCTCTTACAATCATTTCACGAACCCACTAATCATTGACTTCAAACATCACGTTGTTCTGGGATTCTTATCATCAGAACGAATCTTGACAACTTTTACAATCTTATATTCATAATTTATCATACTCGTCCGCCTTTGTTTCGGCTCTAAAGCTTTTACACTATCTCCATAACCTTGGGAATTACTTTCCCGAAAATATATGTCTGAACTTTAATCAGTTTATTATAACCTGTTCCTTGGAACTCTGAGAGCTTAGCGACTTAAAGGTCATGAAAGGATTTCCTACCGCATTGTTTCCGCAAGGTGGTGGTTGGTAATAAGAGTATAAGTTCTGTTTAGACAGGTCCATGAATTTCTGTATAGGAGTACCGTCCTGGTTCTCCCTATCTTGTTCGACTTCTGTTTTCTCAATATGAAATGTTTTCTCATCCTCCCCATAATCGGGGTCATCCTACATATTTTAAATCCTCATTTTCCACTTCATTATGTTATGGGTTCCTTCTATCTTGATGGCATCCTCCCTGACTATCACATTCAGGGTTTGCCCTAAATCTTATTTCTCGAACTATGACTTTCATCTAAGATCCAGTCTTTAAGCTCTTGAACTTTTGGAACCCAAATTATGTAGGGATACCTCATTATTCCCTCATCATCTTTCTAGGTATTAATCTCTTCTCCGGTCATTGGTTCTCTGCCTTTATTCATCATTTTTTTCTTGGCACAATATGATCTTCTCCAATAATTTGGGCTGTATTGCAATCTCAAACAGCTTTTCGGTACCGGCTCCGGTTACCTTCACTTCTATTTCCATTTTCTCAAAATCTCTTGTCAACTCTCCCAAAGACATTTTCATCTTGAGTCTCTCTTTTATACTAAGGGCATTACCCACCATTTTGGCTTTCCCTGGATGATAAAGAATCTCATAATCGTAATCCTTGATTAGCTCTAACCACCTCCTCTGGCGCATGTTGAGCTCTCTCTGCGTGAAAATGTACTAGAGAACTTATGGTTTATGTAAATCTCGCACTTCTCTCTATACAAGTAGTGCATCCAATCTTTAGGGCAAAACTATTACCACGAGTCCAAGCTCATGGGTGGGGATATCGAATTTTATATTCCCTTAATTATCTTGACGCGTACTCGATTACCTTGCTGTGCTGTATAAGAAGCACCCTAATTCCTTATGCGAAGCGTCACTACAAATCAAAAAAAAATATCTCCTTTTCCATCTGGCAACGCCAACATAGGGGCCGTCACCAACTTTGCTTCAGTTCTTAAGAGTTGTTCTCGCATTTTTCTGTCCATTCGAACTTCTCAGTCTTACGAGTAAGCCGCGTTAAATGGGCTACTATCTTTACAAACTTGAACGAACCTCCGGTAGTGACCGACCAATCCTACCTCTGGTAGTCGTCCTAACCATGGTCATCAATTCCTCGGTGGTCCTTTATTCATTCTTGTCAGGATCCTTCACGGCATTCTTCTCAACAATAATCCCTTCTAGGATAACATCCTCAACCGCTACATCCTCAATATGAACATCATCCGGTCCCGTGTTAGGACGCTCTATCAGATCCACAATCTGATCTCCAATACCTAATAAAATATCATTGCGTTGTTGCTCCTCAACCTCAGGGTTCGGAGTCTCGCTACCATATACGATAACGAACTACGCTTCTATCACGATATTTATAAGGGTTCCCCTAAGGGTTTTAACTGTCAGTACTACGTTAGGTAGTCCGACTATGAACTTGGCAAGAGTTCTTATTTATCTTAGTGAACTTATTATTTTAACGTCACTTCATCTCTGAGGTTTATAACGCTTAGCTCTGATACCATTTCTGTAACTCCCCCAAATCCGGGGTCGGGGATCCGGGTTGTCACGAGTTCCATTTCCCTTAATAACACCTAATTCTTAATAAACAATCATCTACTGCGTACTGTGACCCCACAATATACACACACACCACAAGTTATAGTCTCAGAGATGAATACCAAAAATAACACAAGTCATTTTATTCCACAATTATAAGTCATTACACCTCAAAAGGGTTTCTGAATAAATTTACATATTATTTGCCATTATTAAAATTCATAAATGTACATAAGTCTGGTACAACAAAAGTTGAAAGCCTAGCCTGTAATAACCCCAAAATTTTCAACTTTTTGTAACCCTTGTGAATAGTGTTTTAGCTGAATGAGAAAACTTTTCACGCCACACTATGTAGGGGTTCTTTTATGGATATTCTGGGATATTATTAGTACTCTATGAAGTATATAAGTGTATGTAAAGATCGTCAGAATCCAATTCCGAACACTTTGGTTTTTCCCGGAAATCCACAAGATACGGAGAGAATTGAGTATAAGGTAACATGATAAAAAGGATTTAAATTAAAGGATTATAATAGAGGATCATAAAAAGGAATATAATGTATTGAGAAAGGTTAAAGGAACCTAAGTAATAAGATCCCGGGTATGATCCTTCAAACGATAAACGAGAACGAAAGTTAAGCGAACCGTATAACAGATCAGTGGTCATTAGGCAAACGATTAGGAAGTTAATCAAAGGGATTAGTGGGAATGATGTCATCCAACCAATAGAAAGAGGACAAGGAAGGGAGGATGACATCATGAGGATGACATAAGCATGACATGGGAAGGAAGGAGGTGTGGTAGCTTTGTAACCACACAAATTCAAGGGCAAAAAGGTAATTGACTAAATCAAATACAAAAACCAAGCAACCAAGCCAAGTAAAATCATTTTCATCAAAAAATCAAAAAGCAACCAAGGCTTTGTTCTTGAAGCTCTCGGCTTTTCACTATTCAAAAGGCAAGAAGAATTTCAAAACTCAAGATCCAAGCCTCCTAAATTGGTAAGATAATTCCCTAATCATCTTCATGCTTAGTTAGGACTATATCATGAGTTTAAGCCATTAATTCCTTCTCAATCTTCTTCATTTAATCAAAGAAGAAGACAATGAATAGTGTTTTCAAGTTTTTAACTTGAAATTTTTCTTGTTTTTCTTGAAGATCCAAGCATTCTTAAGACTTCTCAAAGCTTCTTAAGGCTTCCTAGCTCCTCCCACCACTTCAAGGAAGGTATACCATCTCCAAACCCTAGATTCCTATATATTATAAGATGATTTTGATTAGTAGGATGATATTGTAGCTTGTTGTTATGATTTAGAGTTTGGGATTTGGAATGGTAGTGAAATGGAATGGTAATTGTTGTGGTTTTGATTTAAAAGAACTTAAGTATGATTAAAGTTAAGTTTAGGCATAAGTATGAATGATTAAATTGAATTGGTTGGGATTGTTATGATGTGATAAGGATGGGTGTTGGTTGTATGTTGGATTTGAGGTTGGTTTGTGGTTGGTTTTGAATGGTTTAAAATTTGGAAATCGCGTAAACATAGCCGTCGTAACGTCCGATTTTCTTTGGACTGTTTTTGTGCATGGAATTAGGACCCGAGAACCCCCTGCTATAATATGACCACTGCCATGTTTAGATAGCTCATGTTACGAGCTTCGTTTTGATATGTAGTTCGTTCGATTCCGATGCACGGTTTAGGAGAAACGACCGTTTCAAGTAACGGCGTTTCGCGAACGAAACTTTTTCCCTCGCCTTACTTTGAAACATAGGTTAAAGACCAAAAAGGGTTAATTAATGTATGAAACATTTATGGTAAGTGTGTTAGGCAGTTGGTAAGACACTCGCGAAGGAATCGCTTTAAAACTCGTAAATGTTAAATTATTAAAAATGGTGGAGCCGAGGGTACCCGAGTGACTTAAGCAAATCAGTGAGCGCAAATCAAGCGTTAGAGTCTAAGTTAGTTAAAGTATAGATTTACAAGTGATTTTGGTTTAATTCCAACTTACTTGTTGTTTATAGGTTACCAGACTCGTCCCGAGCCTTTTATCACCCCAAGTCGCTCATGCAAGTATTCTATCCGTTATACTGTTGTTGTGATGTATACATTTGTATATGCATGATCTTGCGATAAATGCATATTGGTTATTTAGCAAAATTCTTGCGATATATTGTAGCATGTGATATGGTATATATGCATGCCTGTTTCATATTCTTGAAATATATATCTGTTGGTTCAGTTGATAATACCTATGCTAGAGAATAGCGGTAACTTGCATATACCCTTAGTATAGGGACCCAAAGGTGAAAATATTTTCTAAAACCGGGAGTCGAGGATCCCGAGTAGATTTTGTATATATGGATATGGATATATATATATATATATTTATATATATATGGTCATAGTTTTCAAAACTATTAATCGAATAAGGTTTATTCGATAACTTTAACTTTATTTTATTATTTCGAATATTATTCGAAGGCGTATGACTCCTTTATATTAAATGAATATTATTTGAATATTCAATTGAGGATGTATGACTCACTTTATTTTATTTAATGAGTATTACTTGAATATTCCTCCGAGGACTTATGACTCCTTTTATTTTATTATCTGAATATTATTTGAATATTCATTCGAGGGCTTATGACTCAGTTTATATTATTTAATGAATATTTTTGAATATTCATTTGAGGATCTATGACTCCGATTATTGGCTGAGATTTATTCTTTATTTTATTAAAGAATAAGGTGTCAATAATCAAACTTATTTTCGATTATTCAAATAAAGATAATACTTTCATATAAGTATATCTTGGTTATTTAATACTCGTTTCAAGTATAAGTTTTAATACTTCTACTTCAATTATTTTTATAAAGATTATTCTTTATGGGAATATTATTTAAATAATAATATTTAGTCATTTTCTAAATATTCTGGGGACTGATTTACTTCATTAAATCAGCTTTACTTCAAACACTCTATAAAGTGTTTTCGAGTCTTCAAAATGATTTTTAAAGTTAGAGCGGATCCCAAAACTCATTTTTATATTTAAGATCTTTCTTTTTAAGGGGATTTAAATACTCGCTCAAAACCTGGGGAATCCGGCTCTGTGGTGTATTTTATATTCGCAACGAGGTTGCAGTTTTGGTAAATGAATTGATTACTTGCCCAATGTTCGGGAAGTAAGCCCATCTAATTGAGTCGGCATAAGCGACAGGCCGGGGTACGGTCTATTATTGTGTAAGTGGCTGGGTGGCAGTCCATCAACGCGTAAGAGGCCGGGTGGCGGTCCAGCACAAGGTCCTTATGAGGCCAGGGTGATGACCGGTGGGGGATTCATCCATCTACTAGTAGAAAAGGTTACTTATTGGTATCTTTGCCTGATCAGCAAGATATCTGGTTTATGCCAAAATTCTTTTTCTTTCCAAAATTCATTGGATGTTTCAAACTCTGTTCATACTTTACATAACAGAGGTTCCAGGAAATGTTTAAAGAGATATATATGTGGATATATATATATCGGGACTAAATAAAGTATCTCATAACTTTTTCATTCAATAATATTTCAAAGATTGAATCTATTCAAGTCTTAACTTGTGGTCTCATCTATGGGATGTTTTTCTTAAAACTTATAATACTTTGAACGGTGGTAGTTCAAGTAGCTTTATAAATGATATAAGTATGGTGAAGTATTGGTAACTTCATTCCTTGTTTTTACTTATATCTAGTAAGTAATTATCTTACACATGATAGAGATTCTATTAAGTATCCATTTAGATACTTATATTATTGTTATCACTATGTATTATCTTGCGAGCTGTAAGGCTCACTCTTGCTTTATTTCTTCATCACACAACAACAGTTAGGAGAGATGGCCAGGCTCCAGCAGACCCAGCGCAAGCGCGTGGGAAGCGTCCCGCGTCTTCTCGATGATGTTGTAGCTGCTATAGCTGCAGAGGTAGATCTATTGTAGATCAGACCATCTACTTTTGAGAATCAATTATGTATAATTATAACTTGTGGCAGATAATGGCAATTAACTGTAAATTTATCAAGTAATCATTTTGGGTTGTAATAACTTTTAAATTGTGGATTCAAAGACTTGTACTTATTTAAATTTCATCTCTGAGACTATAACGGGTTATGGTGTGTGTTAGTGTGGGGTCACAGCATAAGGTTATTTATTATTAATTAAGTGAAGTGATATTGTGGAAAGAAAGACCGTGACGACCCGGATCCCCGACCCCGGATCTGGGGGTGTTACATAGCCTATTGGTAGTTCCTACCTCAGCTACAACGACATCAACGCCTACAGGAAACTGCGGAACGTTTCCTATCCGCTCATGAATTGGGAGCTTGGTCCTGTTCATCATGTCTATCTGTTGTTGTGTGATGAAAGAAGAAAGCAAGGGTGAGCAACAAGCCCACCGAAATTATATGTATAATAATTAATAATATATGAGCATTCTCATAGTACTCATGAAAGTCTTGGTCAAGAAGAAATGAACCAAGTTTGATATCTTAACGCGACGAAGTCGCAAAATATTCAGTATATATACTTATATACTTTTCAAAATCTTTGAAATCTGGTAGATATATTTGATAATGTCATGGCTAATATGATTTATGTTTAGTTTCCAGATCTTACTTAAACAGGATAAATCAGTACTTACTGGAAGTCAGGACTTAAGGATATCAGTACTTATATTATCAGGAGATAATCATCAGAAGATGGATATCAGAACTTAAGTGCTGAAGGATGTTCAGATAAGGACAGTAGCTGATTAAAGGAAAGAAGATCGAGATAAACATAAGAAGAGATATGCATGAAGAAGGAGTTCCGTGAAGAATGGAATACTTGGAAGAAAAGATATCTGATTGATATATTTTAGGAAGCAGAATTATATTCCATATCAATTAGCGATTATCTTGTAACTGTGTAGTATATAAACACAGACATAGGGTTTACAATATAAGTGTTATCATATTCGAGAAGATTATTCATTGTAACCCTAGCAGCTCTCGTGATATTTGTTCATCACTGAGAGGTAAGAGTTTCATACTGTAACAGAGTTTATTGTTTCAATAAAGTTTGTTTGCTGTTACTTGAGATATTAAAGTTTGATTTGATTGTATTTTACACTGTATTCACCCCCTCTACAGTGTGTGTGACCTAACAAGTGGTATCAGAGCTTATCTGTTAACACACATACAGTTAAAGATCCAAACACAATCATGTCTGACACAGAAACTCCAACTAAGCCTACCAAAACTGAAGAACCTCCAAAGATACAAATTCAAAGTCGGTATGAAACCATCAGAGTTCCCATACTGAGACCATCTGAATATGCCATATGGAAGGTGAGGATGACCATGTTTCTGGAAGCTACAGATCCTGAATATCTTGATAGAATCAAGGAAGGGCCTCACAAACCAACCAAGCTCGTTGTTGCAGTTGTAGGTGAAGCAGCAAAGACCGTAACAAAGGAGAAGAGTGATTATACTGCTGAAGATATCGCATCAATTGCTAAGGATGCTAAGGTACTACACTTACTGCATAGTGCCATTGATAATGTAATGTCAAATAGGGTAATTAACTGCAAGACTGCTAAGGAGATATGGGATGCTCTGGAAACAAGGTGTCAGGGAATTGATACAATTAAGAAGAACATGAAGACAATACTCACTCAAGAGTATGAACACTTTGACTCAAAGGCTAATGAGTCATTGACTGATTTATATGATAGATTTGTCAAACTCTTGAATGATCTGTCACTGGTTAATAAGGAGTATGATCTTGAAGATTCAAACCTTAAATTCCTGTTAGCTCTTCCTGAATGTTGGGATTTGAAGGCAACAACAATAAGAGACAACTACAGTCTTGATGAAACAACTCTTGATGAAATTTATGGAATGCTCAAGACTCATGAACTTGAGATGGAACAAAGAAGCAAGAGGAAAGGAGGAAAGTCAAGGATAGTTGCTCTTAAGGCTGAAGAAAAATCCCCCAAGGCAGCTACTGTTATTTCTAGAGAACTAACAATGAGATTTACAGAAGGGGAGTTGAATGTAAATCTCAAAACTTTTTCAAGTTTTGAGCAGTTTATAAAGACTGTGTGTTCAAGATGAACAAGTGTGTGAATTGCTTTAAGCTGATACAGACAGATATATATTCAAACACAAATGTAAAGAACACAATAAACCTTTAAAAACTTTTCTGGTGGATTTGTTGTTCCACCAGAGATGGTATTTCAGAAATTCTGTGATCTAAGAATTTGATCACAGCTGCATCCTAGTACAAACTAGATAATTTTTCTCTCAAGATTTTTCTAAACAGCTCTGGAAAAATTCTTTTCTAATTACTAGCTACTACTTGGTTTATATATTACCAAGTTTACAAGTGAAGACAAGGATATATAAAATAATAAAGTAAGATCTCCACTTGTTTCTTCTCCAGTTCACTCCAGTACTTTGTTGACTTAATGTCTCTTTATACTAGAGTAGAACGGCTGCTTTTTCTGATGTTCCTGAAATTAGGCTGCCACATTTCAGTTATCTATGTTCACCCACGTGCCTCTGTTTGTAGGTACAACTACCACTTATCAACGGTTAATCAACAGAACATCCGTTGAAGCTTTCATCCGTTGATGCACTCATCCGTTGAAGGATGTTATCCGTTGAAGCTTTAGAGACATCCGTTGAAGCTTAGCTTCTCATCCGTTGAAGGTCTTTAAGTCATCCGTTGATACCACTTCATTTATACAAAATTACAAGGCATGAAATATTTACAATTGGCCTTCCTATCTGCATATCTTCTAGTAGTCAACATGACTCATAGTTTCTCTCAACTTCTAAGAATTACATCTTAAATACAGAGACTGAAATATGCTACAACACTAGACTTATTTCTAAGTAAAGCTACACCATCAACGGATAGCCAAAGTGGTCTTATTCGTTGAGGCTACAGACACTAAATTTCTACTTAAGTGTTTTGTTAAACATATCATCAAACTAATGCACATATATTCCTAACAATCTCCCCCTATTTATGTCTATAAGAATTGTAGGCATAAATTCAGGGTTAACTTGATGATAACAAAACACTTAACAGATATATGAATTGAAACTAAGTAGAAATTTGAAAATGCTGCAAAAATGTATGTACTAGGAGGAAATTGAAGATTTACAGTATTTCCAAGGATACTCCTTTAGCCTGAGCAAATCATCTTTTTCTTCTTTGTTCCCTGGTTTTCTTTCCTAGCCCTTTGTCATTTTCCTCAATTTGGAGTTGGAGTTGTCTGAAGAATTCAGCTTCATCTTCAACACTGATATCCAACTTAGATTGCATTTCCTTGAGAGTTTCATTGCTGGCAATCTTGAGTTGGTCTTCAAGTCTGAAAAATCTTCTGACTCCTTTATCATCTCTAAATTCCATCAACCAATGAGGTGATTTGTGAATTGTAATTCCCCTTTCTTGAATGAGTAAAGTCCTGGGTAAAGCATTGGGCTCCCTCCAAGTTTTCCTTATATTGGCAATCTTGTTGAGAATTTCAGTCTTGGCAGTTCTGGTAAAGCCAGTAATCCTTTTGTATAGCTGAAAAGACTCTAATCAAGGTAGAGTAGCCTTCATTCAGAATCCTGTGGAGAGGCCATGTTCTTTCCCCAGCTCCTTTGTATCTGAACACTAATCTCTCTGGTAGCTGTCTGTAAGCAGCTATTCCTCTTACATCCTCCAGCTCATCCAGATAGAGTTCAATGTCTGAAATTTCTTTTATGTCACAGATGTGAACATAATCATCTTTAGAAATGGATGGCTTAGGCTTAGGCTTTTGTTTTTGAGTGAATTTCTTAGAGGTTATGGGAGGTGTAGAATTGGGTTTTCTTTTCTGTTTCTTTGGTAGTGGAAGAGTGGTTAGAAAGGTAGGCAATTTGATGGTGTCCCAATCAATAGGTTCCTCTTTTGGAATGATTGGTTCACCATGGATGTTTATAGTGGGATTAGCAACAAGAGGTTCAGGTATGGAAGGTAGTGGTTTAGATATAGATTTGGTTACTTCAGTATTATCTTCACTCCTTCTATGTGCCTTGGCCTTTCTTCTGTTTCCCTTCTGCCATTCCTCTCTTTCTTCCATACTCTCACCAAATATACTCCCAAAAACCTCATCTAGGTTTGCAATCTTGTCTTCACCCCTGACTTCAATTCCTTTCTCTTCTTCAACTTGACTTGACTTTAGCTGTTGTTCAAGCTTTGCTTGTGCTCTTTTGTCAGCCTTTAGTTGCTTGACTTCTTCCTTCTTGGCTATTGAGAATTTGGGATGTCCTTGCATCACACATATGCTCTTTCCCTCTCTAGAGATAATAGCCCTATTTCTCCTTACAGCCTCATCCATGGTCTCTTTGAGATAAGCAATACTCCTACCTAAAAGCTTGTTCTCATCAGCTTTTGGAGGAGGAAAGTCCACTTCTTTTAAAGGATTCTTTGTAGAGTCCTTATTGGATCTTTTATTGGGCTTGAGAATTATAGCTTGTAGTTCTTTGGAAGAAGCTTCTCCATCCTTATGTCTCCCTACTGGCTTGAGCTCCATGTTGATTGGTTCAATCTTTGTGCTATATTTCACAGATGTTGATTTATCTTGTGTAGAGCCAAACAACAGTTGCAACCTTTCATCAATTCTCCTCCTTTGCTCTTTCACTTGAATTTCAGCTGCTGCTAGCTGAATCAAATCAATTCCATCAGGCTTTCCTTTGATTTGAATGATTGGAGAAGTAGTGATGGCAGGAACTAGCACTTTAGATATTTTGATTTTTGTAGATGGCTCTCCTTCCCCTTCCCTTTTACTCTCCCCCTTTTTGTTATCATCAAGGAGAGGGGTCAAGCCTTGTGCTTTTGCCAGCTGCATTAGGAGACTGGTTTGAGATTGTTGGTTGTGAAGAATGGTGGCCACAGAATCTTCAATAACTTGAACTCTGTCTTCCAACTTGGCCAGCCTTTTCTCAGTAACTGATTCCTTTTTCAATCTCAAAACCAAGTCCTGCAATGTACCATAGGGCATGACTGAATCCAATTTTTCAGAACTGTAGGATTTCAAGTCAGCAATATCCTTCCTGAGATCATCCATACTCAGATTCTGCTTTACTTGCTGCAACTTCATGAGATGCAGTGAGTCCAGGTGAGCTTGAAGGATAGCCTTGATACTTGCATGTGAAGTGTTCTGAATGGCCTGTTGAATAGTGTTGATTTGTTTGACTAAGGAGACATTGAATTCCCCTGATCTATACTCCTTTGTCAAAGCCCATTCAGGTAGATTTGGAATTGAACTAGGGCCTTCATCTCCCCCTAAGTTCATGCTTCCATCAAAAGAAACAGAGTCATCATCATCAGAATTTACTCCAAATTCCTCAGATGGCTCACCAGCTGTAGAAGGCATCTTGTTAATAGCAGCTTTATCCCTTTGAAGAGATTCTGTTGTGTGTACTAGATGTAGTGTCTTTTCTGCCTCCTCATTGCCCTGAGCAGCCAACATTTGATAGGCTGACACAGGATGAGTAAAAGTGTCAGCATCCAAGGAAATGTTATCAATTACAGCTTTGTAATGTTGCTGAAATTGTCTTTCCTTTTCAGCATCATCCACAATCATTGACTCACTAGCAATGGCTGGTTCCACCCTTATATCTACTGTACCTGCCTTTCTCTCTTTTTCTCTATTTTCTTGCATCAGGGGCTCCCCCTGGCTCACACAACTCACTCCCTCACCTTCACCTACTAAGGTGGTACTCCTCTCACTTACTTTTGCCATGCTGGAAGAAATAGCATGCATTTTTGAGCTCTCAATCTCTCCTTTTGCCTGGGAGCAACCCAGCCTCTCACTCAAATTTTCACTCCCTTCCCTCAATCCTAAGAGTGATTGCACAGTATTCATGTCTTCTACACTTGGAATTGATTCAGTTATGTGTGGAGAGACTATCAACGGATGTGGAATATCCGTTGAAGGTGAAACTGATGTTATCAACGGATAACTGCTGTTAAGCTTATCCGTTGAAGAGCAACCACTTGTCAACGGATGAGTGATATCCGTTGAAGAAGGAAAAGAAGTTGAAATTGAAAGTGATATAACTGTTGAATCTGTGTAGATTGATTTGAGATGTGGTGACACAGATCCTTCAATTATATCTGAAAGAATTTGCGGGTGATCCAACAAATCATCTAAGAGATGATGATCACCTGTATTTGAGTGGGGCTCCTCCCTGAGTTGTAAAGAGGGAGAATCAGGAATTGATGGGAATAACATATCCACATCCAGAGATGGTGATGAAGTGTTTGGTGATTGATGTGTGATTATTGTGAGAGAATGGGGCTGTGACTCCACATTTATTGGAGCCACATCAAACTGAGTTTGAGAAGGCATAGATACAGATGGATGTATCTGTGCAGTGTGTGCACCCTGTGTAGAAGATTGGGTTCTAGCCTTCTTTCTTCTAATAAAAGCTTTTGTTGGTGAGTGTTTGGCTTCAGTGTCCCTCCCTCGTTTGTTCTGTGTTCCTGGTTGGGAACTATTTTCAATAGTAACATCCTTTTGGGAGGATGCAACTAGGGATGTGCTAGATACCTTTTCAACCACCACAGCTTTTTGAGAAACTGTGGCTTGGCTAGCTTGGGAAGCACTTAACTCTCCTTCCTTATCCTGGGGGTTTCTTTGATGTTCACCCCTCCCCTCACCACTCACACCCTGTTCACTCCCCTCAGGGTTAATGGTTGGTGTTACAACTGTTGTCTTTTGAGAAACAACAGAGGTGGTTTTCTTTGTCTTTGATTTTGAAAGTTTAGTTTTGGTGACCTTGGTAGAAATCTGTTGGGGCATTGTCACAGATTTCATGGCCACACTAGAAGATAAAGAAATAGAGGGGTTGGAAGAAGTAGGAGTTGTAGAAGCAATTACCTCACCTACCTGAGGTGCATTCATGATTGGTAAATATACCAATGGCACACTGCTGTTGAGATCCATTCTCAATAAATCTGCAAGAACTCTTTTCTCTTGTGCCCAGCACTTGAGTTTATTATTCTCATTGATTATGACCAAACCTTCAGCAACATGGTTAGCCAATAACATAAAGAATCTAGCATAATAGATGTTATTAGGTCTATTAGCTTTGTTACCTAATCTAGTACCCAATTCTAGCATCACATAGTTGCTAAGGTTAAAATACCTATCAGAAACAAGCATATAGAGCATATTAACAAGAGATGAAGTTATGGCATCAAAATTACTAATTTTCCCAGAGAAAACCTTTATAAAGGCATCCCCAAGAAAACTCCATTCTTTCCTAAGGCCTTTTCTTCTAATACTCCCTAAACTAGCAGAGTTAAGAGAATAACCTATGGAATCTAACATGCTGGATACATCATTATCAGTGTGTGGTGTCATGGCATTGTTCTCAGGTAATTTAAAACATGCTTGTAAATCATCACAGTTAATACAGTGATTTTTACCTTTGAGAGTGAAGGAGATAGTCATATCTATGGAGTTGAACTCAGCAGTTGTCCAAATCTCCTCAACTACTTCACAGTAAATCGTTGGGGCTTCCAGCATTGCATAGCTAAGTTTACAGTTTTTGATGAAGTCCATCATTTTGTGATAGTCTGAATGGGCTTCATTCTTTTCTACCAAAGCTATGAAATTGTTCTTCTCATAGATGAACCCAGATTGAGACATAATTTTCACGACTGGTGCCATTGTTGTGAGTAGAAATTGCAGAGAATAACTTGAAGGTTTTGCAGAGAGAAAATGGTAAATGCTTGAAATTTTAAGAAAGCGTAAAGTAAAAATGAAAAATCAGAAGGGCTTATATGCTTTCAAAAAAAAAATTAGTAAAAGATTAATCAATAAGTATATGTTAGTGAATTTCAGCCGTTTAAGAATAAACTGTAAGTATTCTAACAACTACCTTTAAAACCAATACATACAGATGTATGTATGAGTATCAACGGTTAAGAAAATAGAATCAACGGCTGTGAAACACCTGAATCGACTGATGTGACATTTCAACGGATAAGGCAAATTGTCATCCGTTGAAAGGTACTTCAGTTTTATCCGTTGACGGATAAAAATTCCAGAAATGTATTTGTCTTTCAACGGATAATGAATATCCGTTGATAGAGCAATTTTGACTTTCAACGGATAGGAAACATCCGTTGATGGTATAAACTTTGTTAAAAGTCAAATTTGTTCTAGCAACTAATATATTTCAGGCTTCAATTCAAATTGCAATAAGGACATGAATTTTAAGAGTAATTAAGCATACCTAGCTCACTTACTAATCTTGTGAATGTTGATTCATCAAGTGGCTTGGTAAATATGTCTGCAATTTGTTGTTCACTTGGAACAAAATGTAGTTCCACTGTACCATTCATGACATGCTCCCTAATGAAGTGGTACTTGATATCAATGTGCTTGGTTCTTGAGTGCTGTACAGGATTCTCTGTTATGGCTATGGCACTTGTGTTGTCACAAAAGATAGGAATTCTATCAACATGAAGTCCATAGTCAAGGAGTTGATTTCTCATCCATAACACTTGAGAGCAGCAACTTCCAGCAGCAATGTATTCAGCCTCAGCTGTAGAAGTAGAGACTGAATTTTGCTTTTTGCTAAACCATGATACAAGCTTGTTTCCCAGGAATTGGCAGGAGCCTGTTGTACTTTTCCTGTCTATTTTGCAACCTGCATAGTCTGCATCTGAATAACCAATTAGATCAAAGCCAGATTCTCTAGGATACCAAATACCTAAATTTGGTGTACCCTTGAGATATCTGAAAATCCTTTTGATAGCTATTAAGTGAGACTCCCTAGGATCAGCTTGAAATCTAGCACACAGACATGTAGCAAACATTATATCTGGTCTGCTAGCAGTTAAATATAAAAGTGAACCAACCATGCCTCTATAACTTGTAATGTCCACAGACCTTTCAGTCTTATTTAATTCAAGTTTGGTGGCAGTGGCCATGGGAGTTTTTGCAGATGAACATTCCATTAAGTCAAACTTCTTTAAAAGATCATGAATATATTTAGTTTGACTAATGAAAATTCCATTACTAACTTGTTTAATTTGTAAACCAAGAAAATAGGTTAGTTCTCCCATAAGGCTCATTTCATAATTACTTTGCATTAGCTTAGCAAACTTTTTACAAAGTTTATCATCTTTAGAACCAAATATTATGTCGTCTACATAAATTTGAACAAGTATACTAGAGCCATTAACATTCCTAAAGAAGAGAGTTTTATCAACAGTACCTCTAGTGAAGTGATTCTCCAAAAGAAATTTTGATAAGGTTTCATACCAGGCTCTAGGTGCTTGCTTCAGTCCATAGAGTGCTTTCAACAGATAATATACATAGTCTGGAAAATTTGGATCTTCAAATCCTGGAGGTTGACTTACATAGACTTCTTCCTCTAATTTCCCATTTAGAAATGCACTCTTGACATCCATTTGATAGACTTTGAAATTGGCATGAGCTGCATAGGCTAGAAAAATTCTGATGGCTTCAAGTCTTGCAACAGGAGCATATGTCTCATCAAAATCTATTCCCTCTTGCTGAGAATAGCCTTTAGCAACCAATCTGGCTTTATTCCTTATGATAATGCCATTTTCATCCATCTTGTTTCTGAATACCCATTTTGTGTCAATAGGACTCTTGTTCTTTGGTTTGGGTACCAGCTTCCAAACTTGGTTTCTCTCAAATTGGTTTAGCTCTTCCTGCATAGCTAATATCCAATCTGGATCCAATAAGGCTTCTTCCACTTTCTTAGGTTCCTCCTGAGATAGAAAACTACTATACAGACATTCATCTTGAGTAGCTCTTCTTGTTTGCACTTTAGATGATGCATCACCAATGATCAGTTCAAAGGGATGATTCTTGGTCCATTTCCTTTGAAGTGGAAGATGTGCTCTAGATGAGGTGGCCTCAGTATTGTCATGATGTGAGACAGAGTGTTGACTAGTTGAAACTCCCCCTGAGTTGTTGGTCCTTTGCAGGGAACTTGGAGTTCTATCAACTGATGATGTAAATCGATTATCCGTTGATAAACTATGATCAACGGATGCTTCATTTAGTACTTCAACGGATGATACACCATGTCTTTCAACGGATACTGCATTGCCTCTATCAACGGATGCAGAATTCTGACTTTCAACGGATGCAGTATTTTGTGCATTATCCAAGGGCATGTTTTGAATCCCTTTTGAAGTGTTATCTCCATCAGTCTCCTCTTCACTATCATCACAATATATCTCAATGTTGTCAAATTTGAGTCTCTCATATTGTCCCTCATCTGTTAGTCCATCAATCTTTTTATCATCAAACACAACATGCACAGATTCCATAACAATGTTGGTTCTTAGATTGTAGACCCTATAAGATTTTCCAGCTGAATAACCAACAAATATCCCTTCATCAGCCTTTGCATCAAACTTCCCTTTATGGTCAGATTGATTCCTTAGTATAAAGCATTTACATCCAAAGACATGAAGAAAGTTTAGAGTTGGTTTTCTTCTCTTGAACAACTGATAAGGAGTCATGCCTTTAGCTTGATTGATCAAAGAGATATTTTGAGTGAAACAGGCACAATTAACAGCTTCAGCCCAGAAATATGTTGGTAACTTTGATTCTTCAAGCATTGTTCTGGCAGCCTCAATTAAAGATCTGTTCTTTCTTTCAACTACCCCATTTTGCTGAGGTGTTCTTGGAGCTGAGAACTCATGCATGATTCCATTTTCTTCACAGAACAGCCTCATTGATAAATTCTTGAACTCAGTTCCATTGTCACTCCTGATATTCCTAACCTTCAGGTCAGGATGATTATTGACTTGCCTGATGTGATTGATAATGATTTCACTTGCTTCATTCTTTGATCCAAGAAAATAGACCCATGAAAACTTTGAGAAATCATCTACAATCACTAAGCAATATCTTTTTCTTGCAATTGACAATACATTGACTGGTCCAAACAAATCCATATGTAGCAGCTGTAATGGTTCATCAATTGTTGTTTCAAGCTTCTTTTTGAATGATGCTTTCCTTTGTTTGCCTTTCTGACAAGCATCACACAAACCATCCCTTGAGAATTCAACAAGAGGAATTCCTCTTACTAGGTCCTTTTTGACTAGATCATTCATTGTCTTGAAATTCAAATGGGATAGCTTCTTGTGCCATAGCCAACTCTCAACTGAACTTGCTTTGCTGAAGAGACAAGTAATAGATTCTGCATTTGCAGAGTTGAAGTCAGCTAAGTACACATTTCCTTTTCTAACTCCAGTTAGAACCACTTTGTTGTCTTTCTTACTAGTGACAACACAGGCTTCAGAATTGAAGGAAACTGTATTCCCTTTATCACATAGTTGACTGATGCTCAGTAAGTTATGTTTGAGACCATCAACTAATGCAACTTCATCAATGATGACATTCCTTGTTGAAATCAAGCCATATCCCATAGTAAACCCTTTGCTGTCATCTCCAAAGGTTATGCTAGGGCCAGCTCTTTCCTTAAACTCTGTGAGCAGGGAGAAATCTCCTGTCATGTGTCTTGAACAGCCACTGTCCAAGTACCATAGATTTCTTCTATTTCCCTGCACACCATAAAATCAATCAATTTGATTTTGGTACCCAAGTTTCCTTGGGTCCATTCTTGTTAGCCTTTCTCCTAGACTTCATTCCTCCTGCATCTCTAGACTTAGGTAACTTTGAGTCAACCTTGGTCTTGGATGTAGTTGGTTGAGGTGTAGGGTTAGTCACAGAATCATTTAGCACATTTGGAATATGATAAGGCATGGATTGTGCATACATGTTATTCCACATAGGCATATTGTATGGCATTTGAGGCATACTAAATGCAGCAAGATAAGGATTGTTAAAATATGGCATGTTTGCAAAATGTGCATAAGGATTCTGTTGAGACATAGTAGGCATAGCATGTAGAGATGATGCAGACATGTTAGGCATGGAAGAGGGTACAGTTATGGGGGTTTTCTTAATAGATTTGCAATTAGCAGATAGATGATTAACACTACTACAATGCACACAGCTTTTTCTAGGAGCATACCTATCAGGTGTGTAATTGTTATGTTTGTTAACACCTACCTTCCCATTTCTGTTAGATTTTCTTTTAGTTTCCTTTTTATCCTCAACCATCTTGAGCCTATTATTTAACTGTTCTAAGGTCATGTGCCCTATATTCACCTTACTGACATCTTTGGATGTGCTTGCTTCTTCTTTAACAAAGTTCTTGGAAGTTGAACCAAACTTTTTGTTGAGTTTCTTTAGATTTTCACTATTAGAAACATCTGCCTGTTTTAATTGAGGAACCTTCAACGGATGCTCATTTTCTTCCTTCAACGGATAACCTTCATCATCCGTTGATTCCACATCCGTTGACAGCCCATCAATTAATTCCAGTTTCTTTTTGTTTTTATCCCAGGCAGTTTCACAGAATGATTCAATTCCTTGGACCTTGGCAATTTGAGCACTAACATCCCTAGATGTTTTCCAGGCTTTAATCACCTCTTGCTCTCTCTTTAATTGATTAGAAAGTATTTCTACTTTCTTAATAGATTCAGCTAGTTCATTCTCAACAGATATACAATGCAGCTTGGTTTTCTCTAGGTCAATCAACTTATCTTCTAACATAGCATTTCTATTACTTAAAAACAGATTGTTCTCTTTAATCCTACTATTTTCTTTAGCAAGAGATTTAAGAGACACACGCAAATGATACAATTCAGTAGACATGTCATTAAAAGCATCATTGCACTCTTCTTTAGTAAGTTGTGTTACATCAGTAGTGATTACCTGAGTTGTTACCTGATTGCTTGATGAACTAACTTCATTTTCCTCAGAATCAGCCATGAGAGCTAAGTTGACATACTCCACATCTTCATTCTCTTCCTCTCCATCAGCTGCCCAATCTTTTTCTTGAGTAATGAAAGCCCTTTCCTTTTGCTTGAGCAGATCAAAATATTTCTTCTTGTAATCTACTTGGTCAAATTTCTTCTTTTCAGAAGTTGGCTTTCTGCACTCACTTGCAAAGTGTCCACTTATACCACAATTGAAACACTTGAACTTTGATTTGTCCACCATGTTCTTATGAGGTTTAGTGGCTCTAGTGTTTTTCTTAAACTTCATCTTTGCAAATCTCCTGGACAGAAATGCAAGATGCTCATCAACACTATCAGAGTCATCTTGACTGGAGTTGTCTTCATTCTCAGCAACTTGCTCTTTTCCTTTGCTTGATTCCTGATATCTTGTACCATCTTTGGAGTTTGATGTAGATCTCACAGTTTCTTGTCTGCATTCCCTCTCATTTTCAGCTACCAATGCAACTGAACTTCCTTTCTTTCTCCCCTTCTCCAATACCTCATCCTGTTCCAACTCTAGTTCATAAGTCTTCAAGATTCCATATAATCTTTCAAGAGTGAAGTCCTTATAATCCTGAGAGTTTCTTAAGGAGACAGTCATGGGTTTCCATTCCTTTGGCAAGGATCTTAAGAATTTAAGATTTGAATCCTTCACCTGGTACACTCTACCATACAGCTTCAATCCATTCAACAGCTTTTGGAATCTGTTAAATGTGTCATTTAAAGATTCATTTTCTTCAAAATGAAAATACTCATACTGTTGAATGAGAAGCTGCATCTTGTTCTCTTTTACTTGTTCTGTACCTTCATACAGCAGCTGAACTGTGTCCCAAACCTCTTTGGCAGTTGAGCAATTTATCACATTATCAAACATATCCTTGTCAAGACCATTAAACAAAATGTTCATAGCCTTCTTATCCTTGTGGACTTCTTCTGTGTCTTCCATTGTCCATTCTGCTCTAGGTTTTGGAATGGATTGACCAACAGCAATTGTGGCCGTAGCAACTGTGGCTACTTTGTGGGGAATGTGAGGACCATTCTCAATACAGTTTACATAACCTTCATCTTGGGAGAGTAGATGAAGGTGCATTTTCACCTTCCAGTGGTGATAACTGTCTCTGTCAAGAACTGGGATTTTTACTCCAATATCCTTCTTACTCATCTTTGTTAGATTCCAAGATCTTTAAACTCTTTGTTTGTCAAGATCCTGCTCTGATACCAATTGTTATTTCTAGAGAACTAACAATGAGATTTACAGAAGGGGGGTTGAATGTAAATCTCAAAACTTTTTCAAGTTTTGAGCAGTTTATAAAGACTGTGTGTTCAAGATGAACAAGTGTGTGAATTGCTTTAAGCTGATACAGACAGATATATATTCAAACACAAATGTAAAGAACACAATAAACCTTTAAAAACTTTTCTGGTGGATTTGTTGTTCCACCAGAGATGGTATTTCAGAAATTCTGTGATCTAAGAATTTGATCACAGCTGCATCCTAGTACAAACTAGATAATTTTTCTCTCAAGATTTTTCTAAACAGCTCTGGAAAAATTCTTTCTAATTACTAGCTACTACTTGGTTTATATATTACCAAGTTTACAAGTGAAGACAAGGATATATAAAATAATAAAGTAAGATCTCCACTTGTTTCTTCTCCAGTTCACTCCAGTACTTTGTTGACTTAATGTCTCTTTATACTAGAGTAGAACGGCTGCTTTTTCTGATGTTCCTGAAATTAGGCTGCCACATTTCAGTTATCTCTGTTCACCCACGTGCCTCTGTTTGTAGGTACAACTACCACTTATCAACGGTTAATCAACAGAACATCCGTTGAAGCTTTCATCCGTTGATGCACTCATCCGTTGAAGGATGTTATCCATTGAAGCTTTAGAGACATCCGTTGAAGCTTAGCTTCTCATCCGTTGAAGGTCTTTAAGTCATCCGTTGATACCACTTCATTTATACAAAATTACAAGGCATGAAATATTTACAATTGGCCTTCCTATCTGCATATCTTCTAGTAGTCAACATGACTCATAGTTTCTCTCAACTTCTAAGAATTACATCTTAAATACAGAGACTGAAATATGCTACAACGCTAGACTTATTTCTAAGTAAAGCTACACCATCAACGGATAGCCAAAGTGGTCTTATCCGTTGAGGCTACAGACACTGAATTTCTACTTAAGTGTTTTGTTAAACATATCATCAAACTAATGCACATATATTCCTAACAGCTACCTCAAGGAAAGACAAGGGTAAAGCTCTTTTCACAAAGTCTGATACTGAGTCATCAAGTTCTGAAAGTGATGATGATTCAGATTCTGAAAGCTTGCCTGAGACTGATGCTGATGAGGAGATGATGAAGCTGTGTGCTCTTATGGTGAAAGGGATCACGAAGATTGCATATAGGAAGTTCAGGAGGGGAAAGAAGTTTTCCAGGAAAGGCACAAGTTCTGATAAGAAGAATTTCAGAAGATCTGAAGGCAGAGGAGGAAAGTCTGATAGAGGAGATTATACCAATGTCAAATGCTATAACTGTGGTGAGAAAAGCCACATATCTCCTGATTGCAAGAAAGTAAAAGGTGACAAAGGCAAGGCTCTTATCACAAAGCTGGACAGACACCTCAGATTCTGAAAGTGAGGAGAACTATGCGTTGATGGCAAATGCTGTTAAAGAAAGTGCTGAGAGCAGTCCTGAAGCTGCTGAAACAAAGGTACCTCAGACTACTTATGATTTTCATACTGATGATATTAATGAGTTAAGAAGATATCTTAAAACCATGTTTGTTAGTTATAGAGATCAAAATTTAACATGTGAAAGATTAACTTCTGAAAATCTTGCTTTTAAGAAAAGAAATGATTTCTTAGAAAAAGAGTTAGTTATGTTCCATCAAACTCAGAAGGATAGAGATGATGCTTTTTATGTTAGGGATGAAGTGCTAAAAATGAAGAATCTCTAAAAACTGAGTTAGAAAAGGAAAGAGAGAGTGAGCTATAATGCCCAGCATAATAATTGTACAATATAAAATGACTATATGATAAACTCAAGTAAAACGTCATATATGATAAATACGTTTTATTCAAAAATGGTTTTCCTTGGTGATACACACCTTCTTTTGAAAACAATTCTTTAGTGGATTTATTATCCTGCAAATACCTTAATGGTAAATCCAGCACTAAGCTCGGGTTGCGGTATTGCATCACCATTCCTTATCTGAAGTCTTCCCGCACTTAAGTCTTGATATTTATCTTCTGACGCCTTAAGTTCTGATATTAAGTTCTGACTTCAGTAAGTTCTGATTTCCAGTAAGTCCTGATAAGTCCTGTTGTTAAGTTCTGAAAACTAAACACAAATCAGATTAGACATGACATCTCAAATATATCTAACAATCTCCCCCAACTTGTAAATTATGAAAAATATACAAGTTAATAGATTTGATTATGTCAAAAACATTTAAGTATAAATGCAATAAGAGTTTATTTAGACAACTAACTACAACTTACAGTCCTTGTAGCTTTTACTAATCTCACTGAGTCAATCTGAATCCAAAGTGATTCTTAACAAAGTTTGATATCAGCTTTTCTTTTTTATTCCTCAGGACTTAAGCTATTATAGCTTTGACTTGCTTCAATTCTTCATTCTGACTTCTAATCTGGTAGATTGCAGTCCTAAGTGCTGAGATATGGTTTCTTTCCAAACCATCACCAAGTCTGATCATCCTTGGATGAGAAGAGTCTTCATTATAGCATATACATTTCTATTTTAGAATGACTTCAAGTTTAGCAGAATCCTTCTTCATTGGAATTTCACTTCCATCATCTTCAACTATATTAGGAATGAATTATGTAACCCTTGAACCAGAAATTCTTGCTTTATCTCTTATGGTCTTCATAATAAAATTTGACCATCTCCTGGTAATCTCAAACTTTATCTCTAAAAGATAATGAAAGAATTGAAGTTCTTTTAGAGATTTGTTCAGCACATCTGATTCTGACATTTGATATGTTCTTCCATCTTCAAGAAATAGAATCAGATTTTCTTTGATATTATGCTTATTATGAGCATCCGGTACCACTTGAACAGATATAACCTTATCAAGGTATTTCCGTGTAACTTCTTCAAGAGGTTTATCAGTCAATAGAAATGGATATCTTGTAAGCACTTCAACTCCTGTCTTGATTTTAGCTTCATCAGAACCTAGTCCAGCTCTGTCTCTTGCTTCTCTGGCTTTCAATCCAATAGTCATGAAATCAGATAACAATTGCCTTTTCTTTGGATCTGATGGTTTAACATTTTTCCATAGAAGTTTCTTCTTATCAGCAACTTTCATCTTGTCTAAATCAACTTGAGCACTGTCAGAGGTTGATATCTTGATGACTTGATCAGAATTTGTTATTTCTCCTGTAGCTTGCTGTTCTTCATTCTGAACAACTTGAGCTTTGTCAGAGGTTGTCTTGGATTCTTCAGTTATCTTCCTTCTTTTCAGAATTTGAACAGTTTCATCTTCAACAACAGTATCATCATAAACTTGAACCATTTTGCACACAGGTTTCATCAGGTTTTGAGGAATCTTCATCTCCTGTGGCTTTCTTGGTTCATCAACTTTTCATTTCCCTTTATCTTTGGGATCAATCTCAACTTGTGATCTTGTCTTGGGCTTTGAAGCCTCAGAAGTTGACTTTTCCTTGATCACAATGCCTTTTACCTTAGGCCTTGGAGGTTTCTTAGCATCAGAAGCTTTAGACTTTAGATTTGTCTTCTCGGCTGCAAATCTAGCTTCTTCCTCCTTGAGATTCTCTAAATCCATTCCAGGATTATGCTTGAGAAATAGTCTTCTAGCAATCTCTTCATCAAGTGTCTGAATTTTAGGATCTTTATAGTAGACAGTAGTCTGCTTTCCTTTGAGCTTCAGAGTTTGTAAAAACTTCTGAGTGCCTTTACTTCCTCGTTGAATCAGAACATTAGAACTTGATATCAAATTTTGATTATCAGAACTTGCTATCAAAGCTTGAGCATTTACAACATCATAATTTGTCTTCTTTTGAGTAGAAGATTTGCTTGAATCAGAAATTAGTTTCCTTGAAGAAACTTTGCTGCTGTTCCCTTGACCTTGACCCTTGCCCTTGCTAGGGTTTCCCTGGTCATCCTCATTGTCATCCTTTTTCTTCAGTACTTGAGTATTAGAGCATTTAGACTTAACTACCTTCTCCCCCTTTTTGGCATCATCTGGTAGTAGGAGAGAGAGAATAAGTTCTACTGAAGATTGAATTTCATTTAGTTAGCTTTTTGAGAAGCTTGATTGTAATAACCCCAAAAAAAAATTTGAACTTTTTATAACCCTTATGAATAGTGATTTTGCTGATTATGCTGAATAAGAAAACTTGTTATTCCGAGATCTTATTAGTACTCTATATGTTATATAAGTGTATGTAAAGATCGTCAGAATCCAAATTCGAACACTTTGATTTTTCCCGAAAACCCACCAGATACAGAAAGAATTGAGTATAAGGTAACATGATTAAAAGGATTTTAATTCAAGGATTATAAGAGAGGATCATAAAAGGAATATAAAATATTGAGAAAGGTTTAAGGGAACCTAAGTAATGAGATCCCGGGTATGATCCCTTAAACGATAAATGAGAACGAAAGTTAAGCGAACCGTATAACAGATAAGCGGTCATTAGCCAAGTAATTAGGGGTTAATCAAAGAGGTTAGTGGGTGATGATGTCATCATACCAATAAGAAGAAAACAAGTGTAAGAAGATGACATAAGAAAGATGACATATGCATGGTGACATAAGCATGACATATAGAAAGGTTAGTTGGTTGATTGTGAGCCATGTAATTTTTACCATGGTAAATTTAATTATCAAACAAGAGAAGCAACCAAGCCAAAAGAAATCATAACACAAAAATTGAGAAGTTGACTTTGTTTTTCCACAAGAAGCTCTCGGCCAAAACCAAAGCAGAAACTTCAAACTACCATATCGCCTTCAATACTCACTAAAATAGTATGTTCTATAGCTCTTTGGAAAGGTATTGAGATGGCCTACAACTCTTGTTCACAAGTCTCTTTCAAATAAGCATGGTAAGACCCTCTTTTTGACAGTTCTTTCAATATGACTTTTAGAAACTTCAAAACCTAACTTTGTGTTCTTGATTTCTTTGGAAAGATCAAGCTTGCAGGAGGCTCCCTAAGACTTCCTAGCTACTCTAATCACTCCAAGGAAGGTATAACACCTCCAAACCCTAACTTTACTTTGAGTATTAAGATGGGTTTGATGGTTATAGTAAATGAGAAGTATGATGCTTGTGTGTTTAGAGTTTGGATTGGATTTGTTGTGATTTGGATGTTGAAATCTTGTTTATAGTTAATGAAACTTAAGTATAGCTAGTAGTTCATGAGTGGGGTTGTATAAATATGAAAATCTTGAGGTTTGGGGACTGATGTAGTAAGGTTTGGATGAGGGTTGGTTGTATTGTTGGTTTTGAGTTGAATGGTGGTTGTTTGGAGTGGTTTAAAACTTGGTAATCCCGTAAACATAGCCGTCGTAATGCCCAATTTCATATAACTTCTTGTTCTTAGTGTTCGGGACAGAGAGCTAACTATTGAATCTGTGACTTTTCCATGTTTAGTTAGATTATGTCGTAGGCTTCTTTTTGATATGTGGTTCGCTTGAATCCGATGTACGGTTTAGGAGAAACGACCGTTTTAAGTAATGGCATTTCGCGAACGAACCATTACCCCTCGCCTTACTTTGAAACCTTGGTTAAGGACCTTAAATGACAAATTGGGGTATGAAACAATTATGTAAAGTGGATTAGGTAGTTGGTAGGGTACTCGCGAAAGAATCGCCTAAACCCTTAATTGTTAATTTATTAAAAATGGTGGAGCCGAGGTTACTCGAGCGACTTAAGTGAATCGTTAAACGCAAAAGCGAACGTTAGGGTCTAATTGAATAAAGTATAGATTCATAAGCGACTTTGGTTTAATTCCAACTTATATGTTGTTTATAGGTTACCAGACTCGTCCCAAGCCATTTATCACCCCCAGTCCCTCAGGCAAGTTTTCTACCCGTTTTACTGTTGTTGTGATGTATATATGTATATGCATTATCTTGTAATAAGTGCATGATTGTTATTAGCAAATCTTGCGATATATTGGAGCATGCTGATATGGTATATATGCATGTCTATTTCGTAATCTTGATATCTAATTGTTGATTCAATTGCTTATAAGTTGCATAATACCTATGCTAGAGATAAGCAGTAGTTGCGTATACCCTTAGTATAGGGGACCCAAAGGTGAACATATTTCTAAACCGGGAGTCGATGTTCCCGAGTATAATATATATATATATTTATATATATATAGATATAGTTTTCAAAACTATTAATCGAATAAGGTTTATTCGATAACTTTATTTTATTTAATGAATATTATTTTGAATATTCATTTGAGGACTTATGACTCCGCTTATTTTATCTAATGAATATTACTTTGAATATTCATTCGAGGACTTATGACTCTGTTTATTTTATTTAATGAATATTACTTTGAATATTCATTCGAGGACTTATGACTCTGTTTATTCTATTTAATGAATATTATTTTGAATATTCATTCGAGGACTTATGACTCTGATTATTTACTAAATAATATTCTTTATTTTATTAAAGAATAATGTTTCGATAATCAAACTTATTTTCTATTATTCAAATAAAGATAGTACTTTCGTATAAGTATATCTTTGGTTATTTAATATTCATTTCAAGTATGAGTTTTAAAACTTCTACTTCAATTCTTTATATAGAGATTATCGTTATGGGAATATTATTTAAATAATAATATTCAGATATTTTCTAATATATCGGGACTGATTTATTTCATTAAATCAGCATTACTCCAAACATTCTTAAAAATGTTTTCGAGTCTTCAAAATGATTTTTAAAAGTTAGAGCGGATCCCAAAACTCGTTTTCAAATTTAAGATCTTCCTTTTTGAAGGGGACTTGAATACTCGCTCAAAAATCTAAAGGATCCGGCTCTGTGGTATATTTATATTCGTAACGAAGTAAGTCCATCTATTTGAGTCGGCATAAGCAACATGGGCTCAGTGGGCGTCCATGAAAGTGTAAGTGGCTCAGTGGGAGTCCATCAATGCGTAAGTGGCTGAGTGGCAGTCCAGCATAGGTCCTATTGCGGCCAGGGTGATGACCAGTGGGGAATTCATCCATCTACTAGTAGAAAAGGTTACTTATTGGAATCTTTGCCTAATCAGCAAGATATTAGGTTTATGCCAAGGTTTTCTCCTTTCCAAATTCATTGGATATTGCAACTCTGTTTATAATTTTCATAACAGAGGTTTTCAAGGAGTGTATGAAATGTATATATATATAGGTGTATATATATATCGGGACTTAATGAAGTAACTCGTAACTTCATTTCTTTTAAATGATATTTCAAAGATTGAATCTATTCAAGTCTTATCTTGTAGTCTCATCAGTGTGATGAACTTTTGAAACTAATTATAACTTGAACGGTGGTAGTTCAAGCAGTATTCGGAAAAGATATAAGTATATTGGAGTATCTTGTAACTTCATATTTTCAACTTATATCTAGTTAATGATTATCTTATGAATAACAAAGGTTTTCAGAAAAATGTTGAGACAAGGTTAGATATATGAGATCACCTTGCAACGATATTTTTATACAATTATAAACCGGAACTCTGTGTATATTATACATGTCAGAGGATTTCAAGGATTGTGAAAAGTATATAGGTATATATATATACTGAATATTTTGCGACTTGGTCGCGTTAAGATATCAACTTGGTTCATTTCTTCTTGACCAAGACTTTCATGAGTACTATGAGAATGCTCATATATTGTAAATTATTATACATATTATTTCGGTGGGCTTGTTGCTCACCCTTGCTTTCTTCTTTCATCACACAACAACAGATAGACAAGATGAACAGGACCAAGCTCCCAATTTATGAGCGGTTAGGAAACGTTCCGCAGTTTCCTGTAGGCGTTGATGCCTTTGTAGCTGAGGTAGGAGCTCCCAATAGGCTAGGCTTTAAACTTTTGTTGTGCCAGACTTATGTATAATTATGAATTGTAATAATGGCAAGGAATATGTAAATTTATTCAGAAACCTTTTGAGGTCTAATGACTTATAATTGTGGAATAAAACGACTTGTGTTATTTTTGGTACTCATCTCTGAGATTATAACTTGTGGTGTGTGTGTGTATATTGTGGGATCACAGTACGCAGTAGTTGGTTGTTATTAAAATTAAGTGTTATTAAGGGAAATGGATCTCGTGACAACCCGGATCCCTGACCCCGGATTCGGGGGTGTTACAGAAATAGTATCAGAGCCAAGCGTTATAAACCTCAGAGATGATGTGACGTTAAAATAATAAGTTCACCAAGATAATAAGAACTCTTGCCAAGTTCATGGTCGGACTACCTAACGTAGTACTGACAGTTAAAACCCTTATGGGAACCCTTATAAATATTGTAATAGAAGCGTAGCTCGTTATCGTATATGGTAGCGGGACTCTGAACCCTGAGGTTGAGGACCAACAACGCGATGATGTTTTATTAGTTATTGGAGATCAGATTGTGGATCCGATAGAGCGTCCTAACGCAGGACCGGCTGATGTTCATATTGAGGATGTAGAGGTTGAGGATGTTGTCCTAGAAGGGATTATTGCTGAGAAGGATTCCGTGGAGGATCCTGACAAGAATGAATAAAGGACCACTGAGCAATTGATGACCATAGTTAGGGCGACTACTAGAGGTAGGATTGGCCGGTCACTACCGGAGGTTCGTTCAAGTTTATAAAGATAGTAGCCCATTTAACGCGGCTTACTCGTAAGACTGAGAAGTTCGAATGGATAGAGAAATGCGAGAACAGCTTTGAAGAACTAAAGAAAAGGTTGGTGACGGCCCCTATGTTGGCGTTTCCGGATGGAAAAAGGAGATTTCGTGATGTGTAGTGACGCTTCGCATAAGGAATTAGGGTGTTCTTATACAGCACATCAAGGTAATCGCGTACGTGTCAAGACAATTAAGGGAATATAAAATTCGATATCCCCACCCATGAGCTTGGGCTCGTGGCAATAGTTTTGCCCTAAAGATTGGAGGCACTACTTGTATGGAGAAAAGTGCGAGATTTACATAAACCATAAGTTCTCTAGTACATTTTCACGCAGAAAGAGCTCAACATGCGCCAGAGGAGGTGGTTAGAGCTAATCAAGGATTACGATGATGAGATTCTTTATCATCCAGGGAAAGCTAAAATGGTGGCTAATGCCCTTAGTATAAAAGAGAGACTCAAGATGAAAATGTCTTTGGGAGAGTTGATAAGAGATTTTGAGAAAATGGAAATAGAAGTGAAGGTAACCAGAGCCAGTACCGAAAAGCTGTTTGAGATTGCAATACAGCCCGAATTATTGGAGAAGATCATTTTGTGCCAAGAAAAAAAGTGATGAATAGAGGCAGAGAACCAATGACTGGAGAAGAGATTAATACCTAGAAAGATGATGAGGGAATAATGAGGTATCCATACAGAGTTTGGGTTCCAAATGTTCAAGAGCTTAAGGACCGGATCTTAGATGAAAGTCATAGTTCGAGGAATAAGATTTAGGGCAAACCCTGAATGTGATAGTCAGGGAGGACGCCATCAAGGTAGAAGGAACCCATAACATAATGAAGTGGAAAATGAGGATTTAAAACATGTAGGATGACCCCGATTATGGGGAGGATGAGAAAACATTTCATACTGAGAAAACAGAAGTTGAACAAGATAGGGAGAACCAGGACGACACTCCTATGGGGCAATTCATGGACCTGCCTAAACAAAACTTATACTTTTATTCCCAACCACCACCTTGAGGAAACAATGCGGTAGGAAATTCTTTCATGACCTTTAAGTCGCTAAGCTCTCAGAGTTCCAAGGAACAGGTTGACCCAGTCGAGGCAAGAGCCTGGCTAAAGGAAATATAGGAATCATTTGAGATTCTAAATGATTGACGAATCACAAAAGACTGTTTTTGTCACTTACCCTCCTCCGAGAGAGGCCACCCGTTGGTGAAAGGCCAAGAAAGGCACGGAGCCAGAGGTTAAAATAAATTGATTAAAGTTCAGACAATTGTTTTCGGGAAAGTACTTCCCAAGGTTATGGAGGTAGTGTAAAAGCTTTAGAGCCAGAACAAAAGCGGACGAGTATGATGAATTATGAACCTAAGTTGTAAAAGTTGTCAAGATTCGTTCTGAGTACACGAATCCAGAATGACGGGATATTTGAAATCAATGCTTATGTTGTGTTGGTTCATGTAATGGTTGCAATAGAAATGAAAATAAAAGACTGAAAAGGGAAGGAGTATAAAGGGATATAAAGGAAATAGAGTTGAGAAGTGATAAGGGAGTTAGGTATGGGAAACCCTAAGAAACCCTTGCAATAAATATAGAGAAGTGTGTCATCATCAGCACGATGGTGACTGATCATGAGATAAATTCAAGGTTTGAAGGCGTAAGCGATACTTATAGTTAATTCCCTTAAAGTTGAGAGTATTCGATGAAACTTTGAGATAGATCGATGGATTAATAAGGAAACACAGATGGACTGAGGAGACAGGATAACAAGAATTTAGGAAAATGGGATGAAAGAAGTTACCTTCAAGAATGTGAAGTGTAAGACCGGTGGCTCGATATCCAGAAAGGGAGACGCCAGGTATGAAAGATATCCCAACATTGAGATGACTGTTGAGATAACAACAAAAGTAAATGAGGAATTATTAAGAAGAAGTTCACGTTGAACATGACCAATATCTTCCAGAACATCCCTGTTGTCATTACCAAATTAGGAAAGAAAAGCGGGTAACCATTGTTACGTTTTGAAGGCCATATGGGTTGACCTCAGTTTGAATAAGGATGCTATCGTGAAATTGGTATAGACTATCGAGGTGGGAATGATTGAATAAGATAATCTATCAAGGATATATGACTTGATTTATCCATGGAAGGATGCAAGTACCTTTTTAAAGGTGGAATTAAGGATATAACTTCGATAGCTTGAGATGAACCATAAAGGAATGCATGAAGGTTGGCATTTCACCCTTAATAGGGACAGTATGAGTTTTGTCAATATGAATTGGAAAAGATTAAGGTAACAATAACCTTTAAGGATCAGTGGAGAAATTTTTCAGAAGTATATAGACAATGATTCTGGTATTAGTAAATGGTATCTTGATATGCCCTGTGCCTAGGGTGTACCTGATGAAGGATTTAAGGATAACCTTAGAGGTTTTACAAGGAGAAAGGTAGTATTTAAGGTTCTCAAAAATAGAAATTTTGATAAAGGAAATATGACGTAATTATAATAATGCAAGGTGGGCATGTGTTAAACCATAAGAAAGTATAGATCGACCCAATGAGGGTCGAGATTGGTGAAAACAAGAAGGAACCAAGATAAGAGACGTCCTAAGTATGATCGAGAGTCAGCCGTGACAATGTTCACATCTAAAGACAAAGACAATGACATATGGAAAAATGGTGATTTTTTTTCTCCTCACCAGGACTTAAGAAAAGCATTTTCATATAAGCAATGATTGAAATGAGGTAGAAAATTTAGTTGGAGTTGGTTAAAATGACACTGATTGTAAGGAGATTTTACTATCAGGAAAGGCCAAAGAGATGGCCGACACTTTAAGTGTAAGAGGATAATTACAGGCGCTCGTGCTAGATGAATATAGTGATGATGGTTAATGCTGTGAAGGTTGTATTATGGTTTGGAAGATTGACATTCCTTCTGATGACTGTGCAATACCCAACCGTAATAGTAGTTTGGTAAAAGTTTAATTCATGTAATCGCCATGAGCGGGCTATATATCTTAGAAGGTACTATCTTGAGATAAGCCAGGACCATGTTTCAAGAAGGACTAAACGAACCTTTGAGTTAAGTCTTCTATTGAAGGCATATGATTAAGAAGGGTATTAACCTGCTATCGTTGCTTTGATTGAAACTCTTCTATAATTTTATCTGCTTCATGTCATGAATGTACGCCAGGATTTGGAGTGTTCTTCATGAATTATGAATGGTGATTATGTTAACTCCTTAGAAGAATTCGATAAGGTAGGTATGGACTTTGTATGGTTAGATATGAAGATTTCATGGAAAACGAATGACTATAGTAGGTCCGTGGTGGACTATAGTAATGCATCAACGATTCTTTGAATAATGAGTCGATTACAACCATGAGAGTTGTATTGTAATGGATGTTGAGATTGAGTACCGCTAATGGGGTCGTGTTGATATATAAGTTATCATTGATAGACTACCTATTGAGTATTTACATATTATATATTTATTCCCTCTTATGAATAGAGAGTCATATTACTATACGAGGAAGGTTGCAGTGCAAGCATAGAATTCTAGTAACAATGATGTCTAGAATGAAATCCCTTATTCGAGTTTCGATGTCGAGGGAGTTTCAAAAGTGAGTGTTTATGAGCTCGAGCAAGAGCATGGATCCATAGAATGATGGACGGAATAGTAAATATTCTGGCACGTGAAATGCGATGCTATAATACTTGATGTTGATATATATATACACATATGTTTTGTTCTCCTATGACAAACCTCTATAGTTCAGAGGTAGATTCCAAGCCAGATATTTGTGGCAGTATTTTTTTCATATATAATTCTCTTCATTTCGTTCTTTTCTCTCCTTTTCATTTCATGTAAGCTGAGAAGAACAACCCTTCCAGAAGGGGCGATATTGCCGAATGACTATCTATCTGTGTGATAGAAGCCTAGTAGGATACCACATGTTGTTTAATTGCTTGTCAAGTACTAAAGGCTGGCCACCTTCTGTACTAACTATGCAATAGGACAAGTGTTCACGATCATAGTGATCTCTCAATAAATTCTTTACTTCTATACGAAGGACCAAGTTTTCGAAGATGGAGGCAGCTAGAGATGAAGTGGTACCAAGTACGGTGGTATTCGGAATGGAAACGCATTCGTGATACTAAGGTTGACGCATTTATTAAAAGGTTATAAAACTCTAGCGAGTAAAGGTATATCTAGAATAGTATTCTGTACGGAAGATAGTAACGATTATGAACGGGAAAAAAGTGGGTATTGAGAAGCAAAAGCTATAATGCTAGAAGCTATGATGAGAGTCTGTGAAATAGACTTGAAAGAATTTGGAATGATCACTTAACGCGGATTGAGTTTTCTTACGATAATAGATCATATGTCATTATCGAGATGTCACCTTATGAGATCCTTGAGGGAACACAATGTCGATCTCCCTTATGCTCGGACCCGCCGTAGTCCAAAGGACCAAGGATATAATAGATCTAATCAGAGGACGGCTGGTAGTAGCCCAAGATGGACATAAGAAGTATGTTGATTTGACACGAAAGGACAAAGAATAGGAAGTAGGGGACCTAGTATTGTTATAGGTATTCCCTTGGAAAGGATGGATGAGGTTCGGAAAGAAAGGAAAGCTAAGCCCACGAATTTTTGGACCCTTGGATATATTAAGACATATTGGGAAGTTAGCATATGAGCTAGCCCTACCCCCGAACCTATAGCAAGTTCAAAACGTGTTCCACGTACCAATGTTAAGGAAGTGTAATCCGGATGCCTGACATATAGGGGCATATGAGCACATAGACATGCAACCAGACGTAACCTATATGGAGCAACCAGGAGGGTTATAGATCGAAAAGGAACAAGTGCTTAGGAGAAGGGTTATCAAACTAGTCAGAGTTTGATGGTATACCCACAATATGGGAAAATTTACTTGAGAGTTAGAAAGTGCAATGCTAAGAGGGTATCTCTATTCATTTTCTATCTGATTCCGGGACGGAATCCTTTTAAGGAGGGGAGACTGTAATAACCCAAAAAAAAATTGAACTTTTTGTAACCCTTATGAATAGTGATTTTGCTGATTATGCTGAATAAGAAAACTTTTCATGCCACACTATGTAGGGGTTCTTTTATTGATATTAAGAGATCTTATTAGTACTCTATATGGTATATAAGTGTATGTAAGGATCGTCAGAATCCAAATTCGAACACTTTGATTTTTCCCGAAAACCCACCAGATACAGAAAGAATTGAGTATAAGGTAACATGATTAAAAGGATTTTAATTCAAGGATTATAAGAGAGGATCATAAAAGGAATATAAAATATTGAGAAAAGTTTAAGGGAACCTAAGTAATGAGATCCCGGGTATGATCCCTCAAATGATAAATGAGAACGAAATTTAAGTGAACCGTATAACAGATAAGCGGTCACTAGCCAAGTAATTAGGGGTTAATCAAAGAGGTTAGTGGGTGATGATGTCATCATACCAATAAGAAGAAAACAAGTGTAAGAAGATGACATAGGCATGGTGACATAAGCATGACAAATAGGAAGGTTAGTTGGTTGATTGTGAGCCATGTAATTTTTACCATGGTAAATTCAATTAGCAAACAAGAGAAGCAACCAAGCCAAAAGAAATCATAACACAAAAATTGAGAAGTTGACTTTGTTTTTCCACAAGAAGCTCTCGGCCAAAACCAGAGCAGCAACTTCAAACTATCATATCTCCTTCAATACTCACTCAAATAGTATGTTCTATAGCTCTTTAGAAAGGTATTGAGATAGCCTACAACTCTTGTTCACAAGTCTCGTTCAAATAAGCATGGTAAGACCCTCGTTTTGACAGTTATTTCAATATGACTTTTAGAAACTTCAAAACCTAACTTTATATTCTTGATTTCTTTGGAAAGATCAAGCTTGTAGGAGGCTCCCTAAGACTTCCTAGCTACTCTAATCACTCCAAGGAAGGTATAACACCTCCAAACCCTAACTTTAATTTGAGTATTAAGATGGTTTTGATGGTTATAGTAAATGAGAAGCATGATGCTTGTGTGTTTAGAGTTTGGATTGGATTTGTAGTGATTTGGATGTTGAAATCTTATTTATAGTTAATGAAACTTAAGTATAGCTAGTAGTTCATGAGTGGGGTTGTATAAATTGGAAAATCTTGAGGTTTGGGGACTGATGTCGTAAGGTTTGGATGAGGGTTGGTTGTATTGTTGGTTGTGAGTTGATTGGTGGTTGTTTGGAGTGGTTTAAAACTTGGTAATCGCGTAAACATAGTCGTCGTAATGCCCAATTTCATACAACTTCTTGTTCTTAGTGTTCGGGACAGAGAGCTAACTATTGAATCTCTGACTTTTCCATGTTTAGTTAGATTATGTCGTAAGCTTCGTTTTGATATGTGGTCTCTTGAATCCGATGTACGGTTTAGGAGAAACGACCGTTTTAAGTAACGGCATTTCGCGAACGAACCATTACCCCTCGCCTTACTTTGAAACCTTGGTTAAGCATCTTAAATGACTAATTGGGGTATAAAAAATTATGTAAAGTGGATTAGGCAGTTGGTAGGGTACTCGCGAAAGAATCGCCTTAAAATCTTTAATGGTTAATTTATTAAAAAAGGTGGAGCCGAGGGTACTCGAGCGACTTAAGTGAATCGTTAAGCGCAAAAGCGAACGTTAGGGTATAATTGGTTAAAGTATAGATTCATAAGCGACTTTGGCTTAATTCCAACATATATGTTGTTTATAGGTTATCAGACTCGTCCCAAGCCATTTATCACCCCCAGTCGCTCATGCAAGTTTTCTACCCGTTATACTGTTGTTGTGATGTATATATGTATATGCATTATCTTGTAATAAGTGCATGATTGTTATTAGCAAATCTTGCGATATATTGGAGCATGCTGATATGGTATATATGCATGTCTATTTCGTAATCTTGATATCTAATTGTTGATTCAATTGCTTATAAGTTGCATAATACCTATGCTAAAGATAAGCAGTAGTTGCGTATACCCTTAGTATAAGGGACCCAAAGGTGAACATATTTCTAAACCGGGAGTCGATGTTCCCGAGTATAATATATATATATATATATTTATATATATATATATATAGTTTTCAAAACTATTAATCGAATAAGGTTTATTCGATAACTTTATTTTATTTAATGAATATTATTTTGAATATTCATTTGAGGACTTATGACTCCGCTTATTTTATCTAATGAATATTACTTTGAATATTCATTCGAGGACTTATGACTCTCTTTATTCTATTTAATGAATATTACTTTGAATATTTATTCGAGGACTTATGACTCTGTTTATTCTATTTAATAAATATTATTTTGAATATTCATTCGAGGACTTATGACTCTGATTATTTACTAAATAATATTCTTTATTTTATTAAAGAATAATGTTTCGATAATCAAACTTATTTTCTATTATTCAAATAAAGATAGTACTTTCGTGTAAGTATATCTTTGGTTATTTAATATTCATTTCAAGTATGAGTTTTAAAACATCTACTTCAATTCTTTATATAGAGATTATCCTTATGGGAATATTATTTAAATAATAATATTCAAAATATTTTCTAATATATCGGGACTGATTTATTTCATTAAATCAGCATTACTCCAAACATTCTTAAAAATGTTTTCGAGTCTTCAAAATAATTTTTAAAAGCTAGAGCGGATCCCAAAACTCGTTTTCAAATTTAAGATCTTCCTTTTTGAAGGGGACTTGAATACTCGCTCAAAAATATAAAGGATCCGGCTCTGTGGTATATTTATATTCGCAACGAGGTTGCTATTTTGAGAAAACATTTTGATTACTTGTCCAACGTTCGGGAAGTAAGTCCATTTATTTGAGTCGGCATAAGCAACATGGGTTTAGTGAACGTCCATGAAAGTGTAAGTGGCTCGGTGGGAGTCCATCAATGCGTAAGTGGCTGAGTGGCAGTCCATCATAGGTCCTATTGCGGCCCGGGTGATGACCAGTGGGGAATTCGTCCATCTACTAGTAGAAAATGTTACTTATTGGTATCTTTGCCTGATCAGCAAGATATCGGGTTTATGCCAAGGTTTTCTCCTTTCCAAATTCATTGGATATTGCAACTCTGTTTATAATTTTCATAACAGAGGTTTTCAAGGAGTGTATGAAATGTATATATATATAGGTGTATATATATCGGGACTTAATGAAGTATCTCGTAACTTCATTTCTTTCAAATGATATTTCAAAGATTGAATCTATTCAAGTCTTATCTTGTAGTCTCAACAGTGTGATGAACTTTTAAAACTAATTATAACTTGAACGGTGGTAGTTCAAGCAGTATTCGGAAAAGATATAAGTATATTGGAGTATCTTGTAACTTCATCTTTTCAACTTATATCTAGTTAATGATTATCTTATGAATAACAAAGGTTTTCTAAAAAACGCTGAGACAAGGTTAGATATATGAGATCACCTTGCAACGATATTTTTATACAATTATAAACTGGAACTCTGTGTATATTATACATGTCAGAGGATTTCAAGGATTGTGAAAAGTATATAGGTATATATATACTGAATATTTTGCGACTTGGTCGCGTTAAGATAACAACTTGGTTCATTTCTTCTTGACCAAGACTTTCATGAGTACTATGAGAATGCTCATATATTGTAAATTATTATACATATTATTTCGGTGGGCTTATTGCTCACCCTTGCTTTCTTCTTTCATCACACAACAACAGATAGACAAGATGAACAGGACCAAGTTCCCAATTCGTGAGTGGTTAGGAAATGTTCCACAGTTTCCTATAGGCGTTGATGCCTTTGTAGCTGAGGTAGGAGCTCCCAATAGGCTAGGCTTTAAACTTTTGTTGTGCCAGACTTATGTATAATTATGAATTGTAATAATGGCAAGGAATATGTAAATTTATTCAGAAACCTTTTGAGGTGTAATGGCTTATAATTATGGAATAAAACGACTTGTATTATTTTTGGTACTCATCTCTGAGACTATAACTTGTGGTGTGTGTGTGTATATTGTGGGGTCACAGTACGCAGTAGTTGGTTGTTATTAAAATTAAGTGTTATTAAGGGAAATGGATCTCGTGACAACCCGGATCCCTGACCCCGGATTCGGGGGTGTTACATTGATTTTGCAGGACCTCAGTAATTTGGGCCTGTTTCTGTTCTTGAACCTTCTCAATAGCTTCAACTTTCTCATAAATAGGTCTGATAAACCTCTTTTTATTGAGCTTGATCTCCATATCCAGCTTTTCAGCTTTTTCCAGAAGTTTGTCAACCTTTTCATGAGTTGTAGAGTGTTGACCTTGAAAAGATTTGGTACTTAGAGTAGTGACTTTGAGTTGTTGCTTGAAATCAGAATTTGTCATCAGTTCATCAGCTTTGGCAATGTGCTCTGTCAGAACTTTTGAGCTTCGAATGAAATCAGATTTATTCCACTTCTTGGTCCACTCCACTCCTCTGTGAGTTTCTTCCCAAGGAATAGGAGCAGCTTGTTCAACAAATTTTTCAATCAATGCCTCCTTGCAAAGAATGGGAGCTGGAGTATTAACTGGAGCTGACTCTCCAGAACTTGCACAAAACTCATCATCTTCTAACAGTACTAAAGTATGTGTCACTGAAGGTGATTCTGCAGTAACTTCATCTAAATTATGATCATCAGAATTTATCTCCAGAGTTGGAGTTGTTGGTATCTCAGCCTGTAATATAGGAAAAGTAGCAATAGTTGGCTGAGCTGCAGTAGGAGCTTCCAGATAGAGCACAGTTGGAATGATCAGCCTATGAAGGTCAATTTCAGGACTTAATCCTAAATCTTCAACTGTAATATTGTCATGAATAGGAGAGAAAGGAGGTGTGATCACTGTATCCTGAACAGTGTCTTCAGCCTGAGTTGGAGGTGGCAAAGATTCAATGACTATTGGTTTTGAGATCAGAGATTCATGATCATCCTCCTCAGCTTCATTAGTATCCTCGGATGGAGGTTGTGCCAAATGCCAACCTGCTCTCTATTTCTTTGATCTTCTGGATGGTGTAGGAGTTGCTTGATTAGCATCAGAACTAGAAGTTCTTTTTCTCTTCAAAATATCAGAATTTTCAGCTTCAGTTTCTTTTTGAGAAGTGGCCTTGTCAGCTTCAACTGTCACAGGTTATAATGCTTGAACCTGGACTTGCTCATCTTCATCATCAGATTCATCCCTAAGAATCATCCTTCTTCTCCTTGGTGGAGATTTAGGAACAAATTTTGCTCTTTTAGGCCTGGAGGATGAAGTTCTGATTGTAGGTACTGATGGTGGGGGTTGAGATGATTGAGCTGGCTGGAAATATGTTCTGATGGTAGGTTGAGTTGGTTGAGGTTGAGAAGTGGTAGGTGGTTGATTGGTTGTAGGTGCTGATGGAGGTTGGGATGGTTGTACATCAGGAAATATAACATTGTATGTGAGAGGGTCAGAGTTTACTAAGACCTGTTTGACTGACTGTGGAATTTAAAGGGGTCTTAGTACAGCCTTCTTATTATTAGTAGATAATAAGTCAGTGAAAGCCCTTTTAGCAAGTTTAAAGGGTTCAATCAACTCACTAGTTAGTTGGGCCTTATCAGAACTACAGAAACTGTAAATAAGTTGGCAAAATCTAGCAAAATATACAGTATTTCTGTCCTCTTGCATCCTATCCCCAATAAATCCTAGCACAACACTAGCATAATCAAAATGAGTTTGATTAATGAGAGCATACCCGATTTGCTGACTCAGGATTGAGATTGCACCAAAGTTGGAGCACTTGTTTGCAAAAGCATTTGTAATGCAATCAAATAAAAAACTCCACTCCCTCTTGATGTGGGGTCTCTTCAATTGTCCCAGCTTTGCCAAAGACCTTTCATAACCCAGGTTTGCCATCATCTGTTGAAGAGCTGGCTCATCAACTGTTGGATTGAAAGTGCAATTTTTTGGCAGATGTAATGCCTGTCGAACAGTAGACACAGTCACCACATGTTCATCCTCCCCTGTTGTAAATATGATGCTTGGGGACCCATTTGCACCACCATCATCATAAACACCACTCCTCCAAAACTCTAGCACTTGAGTTCCTAAGAGTGCTTCTGGTTGGGTCAAAGCCTACCCAATCTCACTTCAAGATAGAAAATCTTGGATGAAGTGAAGTTCTGATGGAGCTTCATCCTTAGAAAGAATAGCTGTTACGACCGACATTTTCGTGTAATATTATTTGTAGTTTTGGTATAATATTAATGTCGAAAGTAAATATGTTCAATGATTGCGCGTTTGTGTTAGTGGGAATTTCTGCATTATAAAATTTTTAAGTGTAGTACTTGATTTTTCAAAAGTAAAAGTTTATTTATTTCCTTTATTTTGATTTATAAGGAATATACTAAGCCTTGGAGAAATTTTCTTTTAAAAGATATTTTGTTCACAAATTTTGAAAGTGATTTTATAAAATTTCTAAAAATCCAAATTATTTTATGGTATAAATTTTATAATTTTCGAGCTTTTATTTTATTATATAAAAATAAATCTTTGAAAATTAGTTGCTTAATAATTATCAAATTACATGATTACCCTTGCATGCAAACTCACTTCTATTCAACTAAAGGGCTAAAAAAGACAATTACAACCCCACTAACTCTCATCTTGCTAACCAAATTACTTCTTTGTCCTTTCATGCAAAATGATCTAAGTATGTTGGAAGGTTAATCTTGTCAATTCTCATTTCCACTCACTTATTTCAATCAATCAAAATCATAAAAACCCAAAAATGCAAAGTGTTGTGATCATTCACCCCACTCCACACTCCACCCTCACTCTCTCCTCTCTCCCTCCTCCCTCACCTCTCGGCTTCTTCTCCCTCTCGGCAATCTCCATAGTCGAAGCCCCCATCCCCTTCTTTTCTTCATTCTTTCACTCAAACATCCATCTTATATTCAAGTAATCTTACTCCCTACATGTTGTCCATATATATTTCAAAAAGTTTAGAGTGAAAAGTTTGAGTTTTAATCTTGCATGTCATAGTTTAACAAGAACTCAAAATGCAATCTTGATCCTCATGGATTTAAGGTTGTGTTATTGAGGGAACTACAATGGAATGGTGAAATGCCAAGCCAAGAGAGTGAAGCTCTTGTTTTTAATGGCCATTTCCCTTCCATTTCATTCGGCCATGACCATAAGGGAGCCGAATGAATGGTTCTTAGTTGTATCTTGATTGCTTTGTTCAATTCTTGTATGTTTTTGTGGTAATGGCATGAATTTTGTAGTGAAATCTTGATAAAACCCTTTGCATGATAAGTGATCATCTAGATATAGCTTATGCTAGGATTGCATATCGATTTCATGGTGGAATATATTTAGAAAATATGTTGTTTTGGTTTGTAAAACTCGAAGTCATGCATGCATGTAGATTTCTCTTGGAATGTTGGAAGATTTTGATCATTTGGAAAGATTTTGTTAGTAAACTTTAATTTCAGTAGGGATAAGGTGTTAATTTTGATTAGTTCTCCTTGATGTATGGTAATAATTCATGTGTATATTTTATAAGAATATACAACTTGTTATTTTCAAAAACTTGATGATTTGTGAGTTGTGAAATGTGATTTCCTTTGTTTTGCCATGATGCACCTTAGGTAAGGATGATCTCCACCAAGATTATTTTGAGTGTAATGGAGTTAGTTCAGTAGATCACCATAGTTAAGTCATGGTTTGGGTATTTGAGTTGTTGGTGGTTGAGTTTGTCAAGTAAAAACTTTAGGGAAAGGAGAGTCTTAGTTTCTGCAGAAAATCAGTTTAGTACCCTGAGGTTTAAAGTGAGTTTTGACCATGTCATTGATGTGCACTTTGAGGCCCAAGCCACCAGAAGCTATAATTAGGAGTATATAAAAGTTTTTAGGTGTTGGTTGGAGGTTTTCAAGTCGTTTGGTTAGGTGCACAAGTGGAATCACAAAATCTGTCCAGCTGGGGACAGTTTCGTTGCAACTTAGAAATATGAAGTTTTGACCATGTCATGGGTAGGCCCTCATTAGGACCTGTTGGGCCTTAGTTAGAGGGAGTGTCAGAGGAGTTTTTCCAACCATAGTTCATAGGAATTGAGTAAGAACCATGTGTCACAAGTTAGTTCAAGTCAGGACGTTTTCTGCCTAGAAAAATAGGGGAACCATGGGCTTTAAGCTTAGGCCCAAGGAGGCCCAAGCTAGGCCCTTGAGCCACATCAAGTTTGGGAGATGCCCTATGGTCAGAAGAGTCTAGTGTAAGAGTTTTGGAGGAAAACTTGTAGTTTAAGGGTGTCTAATGCACTCAAGAAACCATAGGTGTCATTCTGAAATTTACTCCAGTGAGCACTTTCACTTATCACATAGTTTTAGAACATTTAGGAGTGAGATCTAGGTTGACCACCATAGTTGTAAGATAGTATAAAGTCAGTAGAGCAAAAGGCTCAAGTGAGGGTCAATAGGTCTTGGATAGTTTAGTAAAGGCACATCGAGTTAGGAAGCCAAAATTTAGAGACTTTGTCTAGTATAGTGACTAAGTGACTTAAGTTGTGAGTTGTGATCATCCAAGCCTAGTGTTGCATTATGGTGTATGTGGTATTATTTGGTAATAAAATATGATATGTGATTATATGTGGCTATGTGTGCAATTATATTTTTAAGGTGAATATAAATTAAGTGCATATAGGCCTAAGTGCCATTCGTGTTTAATTTCGGGTTGTAAATAGGTTAAGTTGGTGAGAATATATTATAATGAGGATTATTATTTATGTAGGATCTCGAGACGAGGGTAAACTTGCCATAATGGTCGAGTGAAGCTTCTAGTTGCTCCTACCAGCCAGACCAGACCAGCCTTTCTCAAGGCAAGTGATTTAACTTGTCTTTTGTATTCACTACAAATAGTTCATATATATTGATGCGGTTATCCTGAGTCATTTTGATATACTTGAATCAAACGTATCTTAAGTTTATCTTTGAATTATATAGAAATGCCATGAACCCTCAAGTACGTATTGCAAGTAGATCAAAAGTCTTATTATGATAGTATATCAAAGTAATTGGAATGCCATGATAAAAATAAAGAGTTGTTACAATACTTGATTGATCCTCTTGATTAACATGCTAATGATTCCTAAAGTGCTGATATCTCACCCTGATGCTTGAACCCCTATAGAACTTCACCTTGATACCTAAAAGCCAGATATTCATCAAAGTTGTCCCTAATTGATTGATACCTCTCTTTATTACCCTAAAGTTTAACACTCCTGATATACCTTGAGCTAAAGATCATTTCTTCATACTTAAACACCCTTAGTATTCATGAAGCTTATCTTCTTGATGATCCAGCACTTGTACCTTGTCGAGAAACCATTGCTTTAAGCCTAGTTTGGCATTACCCCTTTATAATATCCAATAGCCTCACTAAATTTCCTTGTCCAAGTTTTTGTATATGGAAACCTTTCAGTTACCCTAATAAGAGTAAAGTCTAGTGGATCATGGCCCTGAGATTTAGTATCATATTTCCAGTGTTTCAAGTTGATCTATAATCCCTTGATAAAAATGTTTATTTTGTCATAAATCGGCATCAGTTTTTGAAATAAATAAAATGTGGATTTTCAGTCCCAAAGGGGGATAAATGTTTTCTTTGAATAGTGGATCTGGACTGAGATGCGAGTCCTTTCCACACTTATATTGTAGGCTTAAAAGTTGCCTAGGGATCCCATTAATGTTTTAGAACCCAGCGAGGTTCGGGATTACTTCACAGCTGATCACCGGCTGTAATCCGTAGCGTCATAAAATGATTTTGATTAAGATATGATTTGAAAATGTTTTGATACAAGCAAATGATGCCATCACCCAAAGTTTTATCTCTTGTTATTATTGGTTATGTCTTCACATTGTCCTTCTTTAATATATATCTCGATTTATGTTTCGTATCGTATTGTTTAGCACTTGTTGAGCATTTGGCTCACTCCTTGCTTTACCCTGATATTACAGCTAGCAGCTATGGTTAGATTCAAGCAGATAGCACGTAAGACCTGTGTCGCTGATGCGTATGTTCGAGCTCAGGTAGAATAAGGGATAGTTTTGTGTGAGGACTCGATATTAAAATCAGTTGTAATAGATGGTAGTGTTGGGCTGTTCCAAACCCTAAACTGTAAGATCTTGGATTTGGTTATGTTTATTTATTTCTAAATAATGTAATAGTTATATTTAATTTTGTTGGTTAAGTTGGGGGTGTGACAGGTTTTGGTATCAGAGCTACGGTTTAGAGTCCCTGGACAGCCCAAATAGGTTATAGGATATATGTATAGGCTATAGATAATAAGCGAGAGAGTAGGTTAAGTAAATTTATTATTAATACTCCTCTTATTGGTTTGTCAGCAAAGGGAGCATTCCTCGACACCCTCTGGGTCAGACGACAATATTGCTTTCTCCGTGTATGCTGAGTTGAGGCGCGAGTTCGACATGCTTCAGGGCAAGTACGACCGACTGATAGACCGACTGAAGAACGTGTACCCTGATAGCCGAAACTATGAAGGGAAGCCCAAGGAGCAGATGACTGCGAGACTTGAGACCTTGGTTCAGTACGTCAACACTAAGCTAGAGGAGATGCCAGCGCACCGGGACCGCACCAGCCAGTATGTCATCCAGATGGTGGCAGATGAGCTCCAGAGCATTGTGAAGACGCTTCGAGAGGAGAAGACTACCAAGCCCCGTTCTGATGGAGTGGAGCCTTAGTTCTTTCCATTTACCTTTGCATGTTGTTGCTGAAAGGAATATGTCCTAAGTCCAATCATGTATGAGGATTTAGGAATAACTTTTATGTAATCTGTTTTGATTTCATTCATATTAATAAAAGACTTGTTTTGTTTTTATTACGGGCTTTATCTATTTAAGTGTTTAAATAAGATATACCATAGTTTAGAGTAAAGCTTTTTATGGATTATGATGAGATCATAATAGTGAGACCTAAAAAGATGATAACTCTAAACTTAAATAGTTCCTGGTCATAGGATTACTAACTAGTAATTAATAATCCGCAAAGATCGGTACATACTATGCTTGCTTCATTATGAAGGATGTTTGTTCTCATAGACATTTGTGTGGTGATACTATAGTTAGTATGTAGGTGCTTATTATAGAATAAGTTCACTGAACATGACTCGCCCAGCTGAACAACTGATGGAGTTCACTCACGTGTCAGCAGTTGTTCACTTAGTGATAGTTGTACAAGTATCCTTAGACTTGAGGTCATCATAGTCATCTTGTGTACACTGAACTATGCTTTGGTTTAGTTCTTAGTCTCCAGGGACAATTATTAGGGCTCTTCTGGGTATAGGAATTTGTACACGAAGATAGTGTATGATCAATAAAGGATCTACCCCTTCCAGTGAAGGAAGCGAATGTTCAAGGCTGATCCACTTATGCTAGTTCAGAAATCTCTGGCCAGAGTGAATGAAATTAGAAAGGAGTTTCTAATTTGCATAGAACTACGCATAGTAAATGGTAAGCAAGTGATTGAATTAGATAGGCTTGACACGAGATCCATGCCTTGTATTTAATCGGAACATTGTAGGGTAGAAGGAGTTTATTGTACGGTAACTATTCACTGACAGGTTCTTGGTATTCTAAGCAGTGAATTCATATTATCCGGATAGTCGCGATATGTTGAGAAGCATCACTCACGATGTAGAATAAATATGATTAATTAATTAATCATATTTAATAAATTAGAGAATTTATATAAATAATGATAAAATAGTTTTATTATTATTTATTTCTACTACCGGCTTAATATTGAACCTACAGGGTCACACCATAAAAAGATAATGATTTTATGGTGGAGGAATTAATTAATAATGGCTAATAATTATTTATTTATGAAATAAATAATTAATTGGCAAATTTAATAATTGATTAAATGAGATTTAATTGATTATAAATTAATTAAGAAAAATTAAGGATTTAATTTTTTGGAAATTAAATCAAGAGAGAGAATTATTTCTAAAGTGTTTAGAAAAAGGATTAATAATTAAAAGGTGTTTTAATTATTAATGAGAATAATAAATGGGATAATAATAATAATATTTATGGGAAAATTTCAGCTGAAAATTTTGCCTATAAATACACTATTATAGACCCTATTTTATTCTAACCCCAGAAACCCAAAAGTTTTAAAAAAACCAAATTCTCTCCACCTCCTCCTCCTCCTCCTAAAAGTCGTTTTCTTGGTGGATACCGGTGGAGTGCTTCACACTTGAGGAGCAACTACTAAGGATCTCTGATCGTTGTCTCCGAATTATTTTAAAAGGTTAGATTCGATCCCTCGAATTTTTATTCACGATTTATATGCTTTTATTTGGATTTTTTGTGTGTAAAAGTATTTTTCCACGCCCCGCCGTGTTTAAAAATCCAACAATGGTATCAGAGCCATAGGTTGTATGCATATAGATCTGTGGTAAAAATTTCAGAATTTTATGTGCTTGTATGAATTAATTATGATTTTTACAAGTTATATTATAGATTAATTTTGTCTGATGAGAAATCGTTTCTCAGAATAATTTTGAATGTTGATCTGGGTTCTATAAGTGTTGTAGATTGTCTGGGTATTTTTTTCATAATTTTATGATGTATAGATTATTTATTATGAATTTTTGAAGTTGTTACAATTAAATTCGTAATTAAATAAATCATATATATATATATGATTTGTAAGTATGTATGTATATATCTGCACTTTTACTGCTGTGTATTTTTCTGTTGAGTGTTGCTGCACGGAGAAACAGCAGGTACAGGTCTGACATGCACGCAGTTCGAGGAGAGAGAAGACGGCGGCGGCTGAAAAAAAAATAGGGGTGTAACGCATTCTAGCCGTGGCGCATTCACGGAATGCGTTACACCCTTTAATGGCTGAAAAGGGGTGTAACGCATCACCGGAATGCGTTACAGGGCTTGTAACGCGTTCCGGTAATGCGTTACAGCCCGTCTGTTGATTTTAAAATTGTTTTTCTCGGAGTTTCGTAACTCCGTTTTGGGCGTGCAATATACCGTTGGATTCGTTTTTCCTAGACAGATCTAATGGAGTGATCAGTTTTAGTTTATATAAAAGTTTTGAACTGTTTATATTTCCATGAAGTGTTTTAAAGCTGTTTTTTGACTGTTTTAATTGCTTTTAAATGCTTCATGTGATACATAGAGATGTATAATGCTTAGACTAATGTGCTAGATGATATAACATGACTATCTTGATGTTTATTCATGTTAATATATGTGATATATGCTTAGTTTATCATGCGATGATAGATTTAGGTGAACTTAAATGAACATAAGGCGTTTGTTAGACAACCTAGTACAATGAAATTGTTTCATAACCTTAAGAACAATATTATGAATACAATCATGAGATTCTTGTGTTTGTGAAACACGTAATTGAATATGAATTTTCGATATGAGAGAAAGGATGATTCTGTCAACAACAGATTTCTATCTGTAAGAAAGGGTTATTAAGTGACGCCTCTTGACAATGCTCCACCCGATCTGGGAATCGTCTGATTATTGATTATTGATTTGAAATATTTAATTTAAAAGGAAGAATTTCTTTATAATATGATTATGATTGTAACGTAATATAATCCCTCTAAAATTAAATAATATCAAGTAGTAATTGGCCAATGATACAACGGGCTTGTGTCGGTCATAGCCTTCCAACATGATAGAAAAGTAGTTCTTATTTTTGAATCATTGTCGGTTCGTGCTACAGCCGAGGGCTTTGATTTCGAAATAAGAAATACTTGTCTATTACATAGAGATGTGTACATTGAATAAGAATCTAAAGGTCGGTACGTGCTACAGCCGTGGGCCTTTGGGGACTGATTCAACTGTACGAAATGTTGGGTTAGACTTGACTTAGAATATTGAGTTTGTCGTGCTACAGCCGAGACTCAATTATTCAAGAGGCTAAAGTTTGATTAGGGAATAACATGAGATGTAATTGACAAGAGTTGTCTGCCTATTGAACATTACATGGCGGTTCGTGCTACAGCCGGGGTTGTGTAATGGAATGTAGAATCCCTATTCCCACTAGCATTATGAATGCTTAATTTTTCACGTAGGGGGTTGAATAAATTAGGAAAACTAGTGGGAGCCACTTATGAATAAAGACCCGATTCATATAGTGTTTTTAAATGAAATCGAATATTTGCTAAGTGTTGTTATGTGTTTATCCTTTACAGATTTACTTTGTACGTTATGTCTTCTGCACTATCACTCAGGAGCATACTGGATGCTCACAAATTGACTGGTCCTAATTATGCTGACTGGCTTCGAAACTTGAGAATTGTTCTCAGGATTGAGAAGTTGGAATACGTGATTGCCTCACCTAAGCCTACTGAACCTGCTAGTGATGCACATAATGATGAACATGTTGTGTATCGTAAGTGGATAGATGATGCAAATGTTGCTCAATGCATCATGCTAGCTTCCATGAACATTGAGCTACAGAAGCAACATGAGCATATGGATGCTTACACTATCCTCATGCATCTACAAGAGTTGTATGATGTGGCGGGGAGGACAGCTCGATATGAGATATCGAAGGAGCTGTTCGGTTGTAGGATGTCTGAGAGATCATCTGTGAATGACCATGTACTTAAGATGATCAATTTCATTGAACGTCTTGGACAACTTGGTTTTGCCATGGATGGGGAGCTGAGCCAAGACTTGGTCTTGCAATCGCTTCCAAGTTCGTTCTCGCAGTTTGTTGTGAACTTTCACATGAATAAGTTGGATGTCAGCCTGCCTGAACTCCACAACATGTTGAAGACTGCGGAATCGAATTTTCCCCCTAAGAAGAGTTCTGTTCTTCTAATTGGTGAAGGTTCCAATCCTAAGAAAAGGAAGAGGAACTCTTCCAAGAAGAAGAAAGTAGGTGAGAAAATGCCGGTTCCACCAAAAGCTGAAGACCCCAAGAGCAAAGTTGTTTGCTTTCACTGTAATAAGGTGGGGCACTGGAAGAGTAACTGCAAGGTTTACCTTGCAGAATTGAAGAAGAAGAAGAAGGGTAGTGAGACTACCGCTTCTGATTCAGGTATGTTCACGATAGAAGTGAATATGTCATTTCTACTTGGGTATTCGATACCGCCTATGGTTCTGACATCTGTAATTCGTTGCAGGGACCAAGGAGAAGTAGGACTCTTGAGGAAGAGGAGGTGATTCTACTGATGGAAATGGAGCAAGAGTTGCTGCTGAAGATGTAGAATCATTTCATTTACATATGCCTACGGGCAAGACTATTGTTTGAAATAATTGTTATTTTGTTCCCTCGATTGTGAGGAATATTATTCCCATGTTAGACTTGGGTGGATTTTTCATTTATTATTGAGAATAATGAATGTTCTATTCTTAGAGATAATATTCTTTATGGACGTGGTGCTTTAATAATGGTATGTATATATGTGACATAATTTACTTCAGATTGAACAAACTAATAAAAGAAAAGGGATGATGAAAATCTCACTTTATAGTGGCACTACAGTCTCCATTTAGTAGACATGGAGAGAGGACTGCAAATTTGCTAGGAATGGTACACACAGATGTATGTGGACAAATGTCTAAGCAAGCCATGGGTGGATTTTCATACTTCATTACTTTCATAGATGATAGATCTGGATTCGGATATGTGTTTGATGAAACACAAGTCTGAGGCCTTTGAAAGGTTCAAAGAATATAAGTATGAAGTGGAGAAACAACCAAACATAGTATTATAACTCTTCGATCAGATCGAGGTGGTGAATACTTTAATGGAGTGTTTTTAGATTTTCTCAAAGTAAATGGTATAGTCTCCCAGTGGACTCCTCCAGATTGGTATCTGAAAGGAGAAATCAAACTTTGTTAGACATAGTTCGGTCCATGATGAGCTATGCAAATCTTCCAGTATTCCTATGGGGTTATGCATTGGAAACCTCAGCATATTTACTGAATAAGGTGCTTTCCAAAATCTGTTCCTCAAACTTCGTATGAGATATGGAAAGAAAGGAAACCGAGTCTTAAACACGTTAAGATTTGGGGATGTCCAGCTTATGTCAAGTAAGTTGACCCAGATAAGCTGGAATATCGATCCGTAAAATGTAGTTTTGTGGGATATCCTAAAGAGACTTAAGGGTATTACTTTTACACCGATCATCGGGTGTTTGTCTCCAGACATGCTACCTTCTTGGAAAAGGAGTTTATCCTTGAAGGAAACAGTGGGAGCAAAATTGAACTTGATGAAGTTCAAGAAGCATAAACTACTACGGATCAAGTGGAAACACCTGTTCTGACTGAACAAACTTTTGTGGAATAGCCCATTCGTAGGTCAGGGAGAGTGTCTCGCCAACCTGAGAGGTAACATGGCCTTGTCATTGAGAATGACAATGAGTTGTCGATCATTAATGATGATGACCCTGTGACCTATAATGAGGCTATGAGTAGTGTTGACTCAGAGAAATGGCATAGTGCCATGAAATCCGGAATGGAATCTATGTATACGGTATACAAAAGATAGATTATAGCAGATGGCCAGGTGGAGACCTTTAAGGCCAGGCTTTTGGAAAAAGGATTCAAATAAAGGCAATGGATTGACTTTGATGAAACTTTTTTCCTGTAGCCCTGTTAAAATCAGTTCGGATTTTGCTTGCGATTGCTGCTTACTACGACTATGAGATCTGGCAATTAGCCAGATGGTTTTTTTTCCAAGAGAAATGAAAACCTAGTGTGTAACCTACTGCGAACCATATGTGGTTTAAAGCAGGCTTCTCGAAAGATGGAACATTCGTTTTGATGAGACAATCAAATAGTTTGATTTTATCAAAAAACATAGATGAACCATGCGTCTACAAAAGGGTTAGTGGGAGCGCGATAACATTTCTTGTATTGTATTGAATTAGAGTTGACATACATAACAACATAGCAGACCCACTCACAAAGCTACTTTATGAAAGTCACTTTGATCGTCATAAAGATAAGATGGGTATTAGATAGCAGAGTGATTGGCTTTAGTACAAGTGGGAGATTGAAAGGAATATGTCCTAAGTCCAATCATGTATGAGGATTTAGGAATAACTTTTATGTAATCTGTTTTGATTTCATTGATATTAATAAAAGACTTGTTTTGTTTTTATTACGGGCTTTATCTATTTAAGTGTTTAAATAAGATATACCATAGTTTAGAGTAAAGCTTTTTATGGATTATGATGAGATCATAATAGTGAGACCTAAAAAGATGATAACTCTAAACTTAAATAGTTCCTGGTCATAGGATTACTAACTAGTAATTAATAATCCGCAAAGATCGGTACATACTATGCTTGCTTCATTATGAAGGATGTCTGTTCTCATAGACATTTGTGTGGTGACACTATAGCTAGTATGTAGGTGCTTATTATAGAATAAGTTCACTGAACATGACTCACCCAGCTGAACAACTGATGGAGTTCACTCACGTGTCAGCAGTTGTTCGCTTAGTGATAGTTGTACAAGTATCCTTAGACTTGAGGTCATCATAGTCATCTTGTGTACACTGAACTATACTTTGGTTTAGTTCTTAGTCTCCAAAGACAATTATTAGGGCTCTTCTGGGTATAGGAATTTGTACACGAAGATAGTGTATGATCAATAAAGGATCTACCCCTTCCAGTGAAGGAAGCGAATGTTCAAGGCTGATCCACTTATGCTAGTTCAGGAATCTCTGGCCAGAGTGAATGAAATTAGAAAGGAGTTTCTAATTTGCATAGAACTACGCATAGTAAATGGTAAGCAAGTGATTGAATTAGATAGGCTTGACACGAGATCCATGCCTTGTATTTAATCGGAACATTGTAGGGTAGAAGGAGTTTATTGTACGGTAACTATTCACTGACAGGTTCTTGGTATTCTAAGCAGTGAATTCATATTATCCGGATAGTCGCGATATGTTGAGAAGCATCACTCACGATGTAGAATAAATGTGATTAATTAATTAATCATATTTAATAAATTAGAGAATTTATATAAATAATGATAAAATAGTTTTATTTTTATTTATTTCTACTACCGGCTTAATATTGAACCTACAGGGTCACACCATAAAAAGATAATGATTTTATGGTGGAGGAATTAATTAATAATGGCTAATAATTATTTATTTTTGAAATAAATAATTAATTGGCAAATTTAATAATTGATTAAATGAGATTTAATTGATTATAAATTAATTAAGAAATGTTCTTAATATTATTAATTAAGGATTTAATTTTTTGGAAATTAAATCAAGAGAGAGAATTATTTCTAAAGTGTTTAGAAAAAGGATTAATAATTAAAAGGTGTTTTAATTATTAATGAGAATAATAAATGGGATAATAATAATAATATTTATGGGAAAATTTCAGCTGAAAATTTTGCCTATAAATACACTATTATAGACCCTATTTTATTCTAACCCCAGAAACCCAAAAGTTTTAAAAAAACCAAATTCTCTCCACCTCCTCCTCCTCCTAAAAGTCGTTTTCTTGGTGGATACCGGTGGAGTGCTTCACACTTGAGGAGCAACTGCTAAGGATCTCTGATCGTTGTCTCCGAATTATTTTAAAAGGTTAGATTCGATCCCTCGAATTTTTATTCACGATTTATATGCTTTTATTTGGATTTTTTGTGTGTAAAAGTGTTTTTCCACGCCCCGCCGCGTTTAAAAATCCAACAGTTGCACTACCAAACTTCGTAGAATTCCCAGTGTTTCCTTTAAATAAGCCCGTTATTCCTAGAATCAGATTTGTCCTAATCCTGATGTATTGTGACCTTTAAATTTCAATAATCATGCACAATTGTTCCATTTGCTCTCAACTGTCATTTTACGCTTTTATATACATCGCCATATCTGCTTAATTTGAAACTTGACCTCATATGTAAATAAGAATGCCAGGCGATACCCTCAAATTGTTTTATCATTAATATCTTTTTTGACATAAGTCTTATTTCAGGATCATGCCTCCCAAAAGGAAGAACCCAACAACCACATCTACCACAGACCCAAATATTCTTCGAATACTGGAAACTTTGCAACAGCAAACCAATGCTATAGCTCAACAACAACTAACTCTTCAACAAAGAATTGAAAATCAAGATAACCATGAACCACACCAACCACCCGAACCACCAGTACTACCTAGACAAGTTGTCACTTTCAAGGCATTTCAGAATGTGAATCCACCTGCATTTCATGATACCACTGATCCAGTAATAGCTAACACATGGATTAAGGAAATGGAAAGGGCCTTTGAGTTGGTACAGTTAGGAGACGATCAGAAGACGCCATATACTACTTACTTCTTGAAGGGCGAAGTCATCTATTGGTGGAAATCAGTAAAAGCTATGGAAGCAACTTAGCAGGTTTCTTGGGAGAGATTTAAGAAGTTATTTCTGGAAAAGTATTACCCTAAGTACATGCAGAATCAGATGGAGCTTAAATTTTTGGAGTTGAAGCAAGGGAATATGACGGTACTTGAGTATGAGAAGAAGTTCACTGAGTTGTCAAGGGTTGTGACAAAGTATACCAGCACTGAGGAAGAAAAAGCGAAGAAATGTCAGCAAGGATTGGAGCCTTGGATCAGAGATAGAGTGGCTATGTTTGAACTTGAAACCTATGTGGGAGTAGTACAGAAAGCTGCTCTGAGTGAGAATAATGGGATGCAGTCAAGGAAGGAAAGGGATAATAAGAAGAGAAAGGTCCCATTTTATGGAGAGAAGTCTGAAGCCGGAAATTCACAAGATCGGAATGTAAAGAGGATTGGATTCCATAAGGGCAAAAAATTTCAAAAGAAGGGAAATTTGGGCAAAAGGCAAGAATCAAAGGGGAACAACCAGGCAAGCCAAGGACAAGTTGGAGAAAACAGGTTCCAGAAACCAGAATGCAAGCACTGTGGAAGAAGGCACCCCGGAGTGTGTAATAAACTGAGCATGACATGCTATAGGTGCAACCAGAAGGGACATTTGGCGAATGAGTGCAAGATGCCGAAGCCAGGAGTTACATGTTACAAGTGTGGGAAGACTGGACACATAGCTAGGGAGTGCAAGGCAACCGGACCAGTCAAAGCTCTAATAAATGTGGCAAGTACCAGTGCAAGCGTGCCAGCCGAGGTATTGGCATTACCTCCACCACCTACAACAACCCCGCAAGCAACAGCAAGGACATTCGATCTGAAGATGAAGGATGCTGTTCAGAATTCTGAGGTGATAGCAGGTACACTTTTACTCAATAATGTCAAAGCTAAAGTATTGATTGATTCGGGAGCAACAAGATCTTTCATATCAGAAACTTTTGTTGATAAACTTCAATGTGATAAAATGGTTATGAGCGAGGTAGTAAATGTGGTAATTGCGAACCAAGAGAAGATTCTTGTGAATCAATTCTGTCCGAAGTGTGAGATTGATAATTCGGGGTATAAGTTTTCAGCCGACTTGATACTCTTCAAGTTAGGAGAGTTTGATATAATTTTGGGAATGGATTGGTTAAGAAAGAATAACGCCCAGATAAATTGTAAGACCAAGAAAGTGTATTTAAAGATGAAGAGTGGAGAGAAGGTAGTATTTAAGGGGCAGAGGCAAGAACAACTATTTCTTACAATCGTTCAGGCTAAGAAGCTACTTAGAAAAGGTTGTGAGTCGTTCCTAGCTTATGTAGTGGATTCAAAAAAAGGCAGTCCCAGCATAGAAGATATTCCCGTAGTTAACGAGTTCCCCGATGTGTTTCCAGATGAACTACCAGGCTTACCACCAGATCGACAAATCGAGTTCGAGATCAACCATGCTCCAGGCACGGAACTAGTTTCAAAGGCCCCATATAGGATGGCACCAGCAGAAGTGAAAGAGTTGGCGAGCCAGTTACAAGAATTGTTGGATAAAGGAGTGATACGGCCAAGTACGTTGCCATGGGGAGCACCTGTTCTGTTTGTAAAGAAGAAAGATGGGAGTATGCGGTTATGCATAGATTATCGGGAGTTGAATAAGGTAACGATCAAGAACCGCTACCCGCTACCAAGAATAGATGACCTATTTGATCAGCTGAAAGGGGCAAAGTGCTTTTCAAAGATTGACTTGAGATCAGGATACCATCAATTAAAGATCAAGGAAGAAGATATTCCCAAGACAGCATTTAGGACCAGATATGGGCATTATGAATTCCTAGTAATGTCGTTTGGATTGACTAATGCCCCGGCCGCATTTATGGATCTGATGAACCGAGTATTCAAGAAGTATTTGGACAAGTTTGTAATGGTATTCATTGATGACATCCTTATTTATTCTAAGTCAGAAGAAGAACATAAGCAGCACCTCTGGATAGCATTGGAGATACTTCGTCAAGAGAAGTTGTATGCCAAGTTTACCAAATATGAGTTTTAGTTAAAGGAAGTCCAATTTTTGGGGCATGTTATTGGAAATGAAAGAGTTAAAGTAGATCCGGCAAAGATTGAGGCGGTTATGAGTTGGGAGAGGCCAAAGACACCTACAAAAGTGCGAAGTTTTCTAGGATTGGTAGGGTACTATAGAAGGTTTGTCAAGGATTTTTCAAAAATCGCCACGCCATTGACCAAGTTAACCAGGAAGAATCAGAAGTTCGAATGGAGTGCAAAATGTGAGGATAGCTTTCAAGAGTTGAAACAGAGGTTGGTAACAGCTCCGGTGTTAGTACTTCCAGATGACCAAGGGAACTTTGTGATATTCAGTGATGCTTCGCATAAGGGATTGGGTTGCATGTTAATGCAACACAGTAAGGTGATCGCGTATGCGTCAAGACAGTTGAAACCGCATGAGTTGAAGTACCCGACGCATGACTTGGAACTAGCCGCCATAGTGTTCGCACTTAAGATTTGGAGACATTACCTCTACGGAGAAAAGTGTGAAATCTACACAGATCATAAGAGTTTAAAGTACATTTTCACTCAGAAGGAGCTCAATATATGGCAAAGGAGATGGCTGGAATTGATCAAGGACTACGATTGCTCGATAAATTACCATCCTGGAAAGGCGAATGTTGTGGCCGATACTCTAAGCAGGAAGGAGAGATTGAATATGATGGCAACACCAAAGGAACTGACTGAAGAGATCAATAGATTTGGACTGGAACTTTGTGATTGTGGAAAAGTTGAAGAAGTTTGTCGTGCAATGACTTTTCAGCCAACACTAGTGGAAAGGATAAAGAAATGTCAAGAAGAAGTAATGGAGAAAGAGAAGAATCAGCTAACTAGAGAGGAGATTAGTACTCAAAAGGATGAGCAAGGTATACTAAGGTTTTCCTCAAGAATTTGGGTTCCTCATGTACCTAAATGGAAGAATGAAATCCTACAAGAAGCCCACAATTCGAAATTTTCAATCCACCCGGGAAGCACCAAGATGTATTGGGACTTAAAGCAGAATTTTTGATGGCCAAATATGAAGCGAGACGTGGCGGAATGGGTTGCGAAGTGTTATACTTGCCAGAAAGTGAAGTCAGAACATCAACGACCAAGCGGATTAATTCAGCCCCTAAAGATTCCAGAATACAAATGGGAAAATATTGCTATGGACTTTATAGTGGGACTACCGCGAACGAAATCCGGACATGACGCTATATGGGTGATAATTGATCGTCTTACGAAGTCAGCGCATTTCCTTCCAATTAACGAGAAGTCGTCATTGGACAAATTGGTTCATCTGTATGTGCACGAAATCGTACTAAGGCATGGAGTACCCGTATCGATAGTTTCAGACAGAGATCCCCGATTTAACTCGAGATTCTGGAAGAAATTTCAAGAAAGTCTTGGCACGAAGTTGAATATGAGCACGGCGTACCACCCGCAGACTGATGGTCAGAGCAAAAGGACAATTCAAATGATCGAAGACATGTTGCGCAGTTATGCAATCGATTTTACAGGAAGTTGGGACGACCACTTGCCATTGATTCAATTCTCTTACAACAATAGCTATCATTCCAGTATTGGCATGCCACCATATGAAGCTTTGTACGGGCAAAAATGTAGATCACTGACAAGTTGGGATGAAGTAGGAGAAGGAAGGATTCTCGGCTCGGAATTGGTACAATAGTTGCATGACACGGTCAAGTTAATTCAGAGAAGGATGCTTGCTGCTCAAGATAGACAGAGGAAGTATGCAGATCCAACGCGTAAGGATATTCGATTCCAAGTTGGCGAAGCTATTTTGTTGAAGGTGTCGCCTAGAAAAGGGTTGTCTAGATTTGGCAAGAAAGGGAAGTTAGCACCTAGATATATAGGTCCTTTTAAAATTTTGAGTCAAGTGGGGAAGTTAGCCTACGAGTTAGCCTTACCACCTCAGTATCAGCATGTGCATAATGTGTTCCATATGTCGTTGCTTAAGAAGTACAATCCTGACGCCAGCCATGTGATAGACTATGAACCTGTAGAAATTTAGGCAGACCTGTCATTTGTGGAGCAACCTGTCAAAATACTCGACTGGCAAGAGAAGAGTCTTAGAAATAAGTCAGTAAAGTTAGTAAAAGTGCTTTAGTGGAACCCTAAGGTCGAAGAATCGACTTGGGAGTTAGCGTCTGATATGCGTTCCTGGTATCCTCATCTGTTCTCTTAGATTCTGGGGACAGAATCCCTTAAGGGGGAGAGGATGTTACTATCGGCATTTTCGTGTAATATTATTTGTATTTTTGGTATAATATTAATGTCAAAAGTAAATATGTTCAATGATTGCGCGTTTGTGTTAGTGAGAATTTCTGCATTATAAAATTTTTAAGTGTAGTACTTGATTTTTCAAAAGTAAAAGTTTATTTACTTCCTTTATTTTGATTTATAAGGAATATACTAAGACTTGGAGAAATTTTATTTTGAAAGATATTTTGTTCACAAATTTTGAAAGTGATTTTATAAAATTTCTAAAAATCCAAATTATTTTATGGTATAAATTTTATAATTTTCGAACTTTTATTTTATTATATAAAAATAAATCTTTGAAAATTAGTTGCTTAATAATTATCAAATTACATGATTACCCTTCCATGCAAACTCACTTCTATTCAACTAAAGGGCTAAAAAAGACAATTACAACCCCACTAACTCTCATCTTGCTAACCAAATTACTTCTTTGTCCTTGCATGCAAAATGATCTAAGTATGTTGGAAGGTTAATCTTGTCAATTCTCATTTCCACTCACTTATTTCAATCAATCAAAATCATAAAAACCCCAAAATGGAAAGTGTTGTGATCATTCACCCCACTCCACACTCCACCCTCACTCTCTCCTCCCTCCCTCCTCCCTCACCTCTCGGCTTCTTCTCCCTCTCGGCAATCTCCATAGCTGAAGCCCCCATCCCCTTATTTTCTTCATTCTTTCACTCAAACATACATCTTATATTCAAGTAATCTTACTCCCTACATGTTGTCCATATATATTTCAAATAGTTTAGAGTGAAAAGTTTGAGTTTTAATCTTGCATGTCATAGTTTAACAAGAACTCAAAATGTAATCTTGATCCTCATGGATTTAAGGTTGTGTTATTGAGGGAACTACAAAGGAATGGTGAAATGCCAAGTCAAGAGAGTGAAGCTCTTGTTTTTAATGGTCATTTCCCTTCCATTTCATTCGGCCATGACCATAAGGGAGCCGAATGAATGGTTCTTAGTGGTATCTTGATTGCTTTGTTCAATTCTTGTATGTTTTTGTGGTAATGGCATGAATTTTGTAGTGAAATCTTGATAAAACCCTTTGCATGATAAGTGATCATCTAGATATAGCTTATGCTAGGATTGCATGTCGATTTCATGGTGGAATATATTTAGAAAATATGTTGTTTTGGTTTGTAAAACTCGAAGTCATGCATGCATGTAGATTTCTCTTGGAATGTTGGAAGATTTTGATCATTTGGAAAGATTTTGTTAGTAAACTTTAATTTCAGTAGGGATAAGGTGTTAATTTTGATTAGTTCTCCTTGATGTATGGTAATAATTCGTGTGTATATTTTATAAGAATATACAACTTGTTATTTTCAAAAACTTGATGATTTGTGAGTTGTGAAATGTGATTTCCTTTGTTTTGCCATGATGCACCTTAGTTATGGATGATCTCCACCAAGATTATTTTGAGTGTAATGGAGTTAGTTCAGTAGATCACCATAGTTAAGTCATGGTTTGGGTATTTGAGTTGTTGGTGGTTGAGTTTGTCAAGTAAAAACTTTAGGGAAAGGAGAGTCTTAGTTTCTGCAGAAAATCAGTTTAGTACCCTGAGGTTTAAAGTGAGTTTTGACCATGTCATTGATGTGCACTTTGAGGCCCAAGCCACCAGAAGCTAGCATTAGGAGTATATAAAAGGTTTTAGGTGTTGGTTGGAGGTTTTCAAGTCGTTTGATTAGGTGCACAAGTGGAATCACAAAATCTATCCAGCAGGGGACAGTTTCGTTGCAACTTAGAAATAGGAAGTTTTGACCATGTCATGGGTAGGCCTTCATTAGGCCCTATTGGGCCTTAGTTAGAGGGAGTGTCAGAGGATTTTTTCCAACCATAGTTCATAGGAATTGAGTAAGAACCATGTGTCACAAGTTAGTTCAAGTCAGGGCGTTTTCTGCCCAGAAAAATAGGGGAACCATGGGCTTTAAGCTTAGGCCCAAGGAGGCCCAAGCTATCACCCAAAGTTTATGGCGTTTTCTGCCTAGAAAATGTTTTGATACAAGCAAATGATGCCATCACCCAAAGTTTTATCTCTTGTTATTATTGGTTATGTCTTCACATTGTCCTTCTTTAATATATACCTCGATTTATGTTTCGTATCGTATTGTTTAGCACTTGTTGAGCATTTGGCTCACTCCTTGCTTTACCCTGATATTACAGCTATCAGCTATGGTTAGATTCAAGCAGACAGCACGTAAGACCTGTGATGCTGATGCGTATGTTCGAGCTCAGGTAGAATAAGGGATAGTTTTGTGTGAGGACTCGATATTAAAATCAGTTGTAATAGATGGTAGTGTTGGGTTGTTCCAAACCCTAAACTGTAAGACCTTGGATTTGGTTATGTTTATTTATTTCTAAATAAAGTAATAGTTATATTTAATTTTGTTGGTTAAGTTGGGGGTGTGACAATAGCCATGTAGTTATTAGGAACAAACTTGGCTCCATCATAAATCAAATCTTTTGGTGCCATTTCTATAGAGAAATAAGTGAGAAAATGTGCGTTTGCAAAGTGTTTGATAAAATGCCTGTGAAAATAGAGCTTCAGAGAATATTAGAAAGAGAGAGAGAGAATAATAGAGATAAGAAAAGAATTAGAAAGTAGGTAAAAGATTGTAAAATCTTTTAACTCCCATATATATACTCTTTCCACTCAACAGCTCTTTTTGGAAGTAAAACAGACACTTTACACCTGTCAGCCAGTAAATAGTTAAAGCAGTAGTTGGTGGGCACGAGAAATAAGCAGTAATTATTGTGCACATGCAGTTGTCAAGGCAAACACGTTTCCCTCTAACCAAATGATTATGACTGTTTTTATCTCACTTAAATATTTTCTGATAAAATATGACCGTTACAGTAAAACCACAAATAAGTCAAGTAAATAAATAATGCCACATATGCATCAGAGTTTCCATCAGGATTTGCATCAGAACTTGACTATTATCAGAATTTAACGATCATCAGAACATGGCTTCTATACTCACAAAGTTAATGTATTCTTCATACAAATACTGACTGGTTTCTTCAAAGTTTAACCATCAGAACTTGTCCTCATAATTTATGCAAATAATACTTAACTGGTTGTCAAAAACAACTTAATCACCACAGTAATTTTCATCATTCACATGGAGTGAGAGTGTGTGTATTTACAAATGATCAGATAAAGATTAAAGTCTGATAAACTTCAGTATATCTTAGAAATAAGGCATAACTAAGAAAAGTGCTTAAAATCTGTCTTTAATTTTGAAGTCTACTATAGAATAAATTTATGCAAGAGTCCACCTCAACTGTTTATGCTCATTTTATGTATCTTTTGACCATATTTTTAAAGTGGCTTCTCAGTGTAAGTGAGTCACAACTGCTATCAGAATTTATGCTATTATCAGAGTATTTCTCCAGTAATCAGAGAATGTGAAAAGTCACCAAGAAAAATTTATTTGCTTTTCTAATGCATATAACTTAATACCAGCAATGCACTTGGGTCTTTCCTTTCATATATATTACTTTAGATCTCAAAGGAGTACCTGACTTCGATTTTCTTTTCTTTTCTTTTCTTCAGATAAGTGAGGCTTATCAAGCATGTAGTTCATCCTTAAGATTTACTGTCATCAGAATTTGACATATAAGAAGCAAGAATCTAGTATATGACTTAGTAGTAGGATACACAAAGTAAATTTGACTAAGCTCAAAATTAGAATTTGCTTATGTTAATGAATTTCCATATGAAAAACTAATTCAAACATGGGATTTCTAGTATGTTAAAGACTACTAGATCATCATCTAGCATAGTAATCCTCATTGGATTGAATAGTCACAGAACATTCAAAACATTATCAGAGTATATAGTATCACATCAGATGACAATCAGTATTTAATATATTACAGTTTAAAGCACAAATTATATGAAGACAGGAAAATCTGTAAACACTGATCATAAAGTCTGATGCATGAGAACAAAAACTAAGCAGATTTTGAGAAAGAACCTGAAACCATTCCAAGTTCATTTACCAGTCTTGTAAAAGTAGCTTCACATAGTGGTTTGGTGAAGATATCTGCTAGTTGTTGATCTGTTGGAACAAAATGCAATTCCACTATACCTTCCATCACATTTTCCCTTATGAAATGGTACCTAATGCTGATGTGCTTTGTCATTGAGTGTTGAACTGGATTACCTGTCATAGCAATAGCACTTTGATTATCACAATAAATGGGTATTTTAGAAAATTCTAACTCATAGTCCAGTTACTAATTCTTCATCCAAAGAATCTGTGCACAACAGCTTCCTGCAGTAATATATTCTGCTTCTACAGTTGATGTGGAAATTGATTTCTGTTTCTTGCTAAAACAAGAAACCAATCCGCCTCCAAGAAATTGGCAGCTTCCACTAGTGCTTTTCCTGTCTATTTGGCATCCTGCAAAATCTGCATTTGAGTAACCTATTATCTTAAAATTTGATTCTCTAGGATACCACAATCCTAGATCAGTTGTACCCTTGAGGTACTTAAAAATTCTTTTCACAGCTATTAGATGAGGTTCTCTTGGATCATCCTGAAATCTTGCACAAAGACATGTAGCATACATGATATCAGGTCTACTAGCAGTTAAATAGAGTAAAGAGCCAATCATACCTCTGTAGTTAGTAATATCTACTGGTGCTCCAGTATCTTTATCTAACTTGGTTGCAGTGGCCATGAAAGTGGATGCATTTGAACAGTCTTGCATTCCAAATTTCTTGAGTAAATTTTTGGTGTATTTGGATTGATTTATGAAAGTACCTTCTTCATTTTGCTTGACTTGAAGTCCCAGAAATTAGCTAAGTTCTCCCATCATACTCATTTAATATCTTGACTGCATTAGCTTTGTAAACCTTTCACAGAGTTTTCCATTTATAGAACCAAAGATGATATCATCAACATATATATGTACCAAAAGTAAGTCATTTCCATAGTTGAGGTAGAACAGTGTTTTATCAATTGTGCCTCTGTGAAAGCCACTTTCCAGAAGGAATTGGGCTAAAGTCTCATACCATGCTCTTGGAGCTTGCTTAAGGCCATAAAGTGCTTTGTCAAGTCTGTAGACATGATTAGGAAATTTTGGATCTACAAATCCTGGAGGTTATTCAACATATACCTCTTCTTCCAATTCTCCATTGAGAAAAGCACTTTTCACATCCATTTGAAAGACTTTAAACTTCTTGTGAGCAGCATAAGCCAAAAAGATTCTTATGGCTTCTAATCTAGCAACTGGTGCAAATGTTTCATCATAATCAATACCCTCTTGTTAAGAGTAGCCTTTAGCAACCAGCCTTGCTTTGTTTCTTATAATTATGCCATCACTGTCAGTTTTGTTTCTGAACACCCATTTTGTGCCAATAATTGATCTGTTCTTTGGTCTTGGCACTAGGGTCCAGACTTTATTTCTTTCAAATTCATTTAATTCTTCCTGCATTGCTTGACCCAATCAGCATCTTGAAGAGTTTCTTCCACTTTCTTTGGTTCAGTCTGAGATAGAAAGGAATGATAGAGACATTCATTTGATGTTGTAGTTCTAGTTCTGACACCTGCTTCAGGATCTCCAATTATTAAGTCAAGTGTATGTGCTTTAGTCCACTTCCTTGCAGATGGAAGTTGTTCTCTAACTGGAACCTTCCCCATGATCTATGCTGTCTCCATCAACATTTTCCGATGCTCCCCCTGTAGTTATGCTATCTGAGACTTCAGAATTTGAGTTGGATCCTGCAGGATTTGAAGAATCAGAGTTTCCAGAATTATCAAAATTTGGCTCATCAGAACTTGATGAATCAGAACTTGAAGAGCTAGTGACAGGTTCTGATGCTTCTTGAGAGTCTTGAGTTATGGTAGGATCTTCATCTTGCTCCCCCTGAACAGGTGCATTTTCTCTTGGAGTAGTTACTATAGTTTCAATGACATCAGAATTTAACTCATCAGAACTTACAGGATTAGGATTTAGGTCATCAGAATTTACAGAATCAGAATTTAAATCTTCATTTTCAAATCTCAGCTGATCATGATCATTGAAATCTTCAAGTCTATTAATCTTTTTATCATCAAAAGATATATTGATAGATTCCATGACAACCCTTGTTCTTAAATTGTAGACTCTGAAGGCTTTTGTGGAAAGTGGATATCCAACAAAAATTCCTTCATCAGGTTTTAGATCAAATTTTGACATCTATTCAGGATGAGTCTTAAGAACAAAACACTTACATCCAAATACATGAAAGTATTTCAGATTTGGCTTCTTTTTCTTCACCATCTCATATGGTGTTTTTCCATGCTTGTTTATGAGTGTAGCATTCTGTGTAAAATAAGCAGTCTGCACAGCTTCAACCCAAAAGTAGGTTGGCAGCTTTGCTTCATCAAGCATTATTCGTGCAGCTTCAATGAGAGTAATGTTCTTTCTTTCTACAACTCCATTTTGCTGTGGAGTTCCAGGTGCAGAAAATTCCTTCTTAATTCCATGCTCTTTGCAGAACTCTTCCATGATTGAATTCTTGAACTTAGTGCCATTATGACTTCTTATTATTTTAACAGAATCTTTGACCAACTTATCCAGCTGTCTGACATGATCAGTTAGAGTAGATGCAGTTTCATTCTTCTTGTGCAAAAAATATACCCAAGTGTATCTTGTGAACTCATCCACTATAACCATAACATATTTCTTCTTTGCAATGGACGTGATATTGAATGGACCAAATAGATCAACATGCAGTAGGTGATAAGGCTCAAGAATTGAGGATTCAGTTTTTCTCTTGAATGAAGATTTTCTTTGTTTTGCCTTTTGACATGAATCACAAAGGCCATCAGGAGCAAATACTGATTTTGGCAGTCCTCTCATAAGATATTTCCCTACTAGCTCATTTATGTTGTTGAAATTTAAATGTGAGAGTCTCTTGTGCCAATTCCAGCTTTCTTCAATTGATGCTCTACTCAATAGACCAATTGCAGAACCATCGGAGTTTGTTGAAAGTCTGGCTTCATATATGTTACCATGCCTGTAACCTTTCTGAACTACTTTGCCTATAGAATTACTTATAACTTCACAGTTTTCTTCAAAGAAATCCACATGATAACCTCTGTCACAGATTTGACTCACACTTAGCAGATTGTGTTTAAGTCCTGAGATAAGAGCTACTGTTTCAATGATGACATTCCCAAGATTGATATTTCCATATCCCAGAGTCTTTCCCATGTTGCCATCCCCATAAGAAACTCCTGGGCCAACTTTCTCCATAAAGTCTGATAGCAGGGCTTTATTTCCAGTCATATGTCCTGAACATCCACTGTCCAGAACTAGGATTTTTTTCCTATTGCCCTGCAATCACAAAGACCACTATTGGTTAGTTTTAAAGACCCAGACTTGCTTGGATCCTTTGGCCTTTTTAAGTTTGTTAGCATTTGCAGCGGATTTAATTTCAGAGTTTATGCTAACATGCTGTTTATCAGACTTTATATCAGAATTTACACTAGAAGGATTTACACTAACTTTCTTCAAAGAAGGTTTTATTTGATAATAATCATAGTACAAACTATGATAATCCTTACAAGTATAAATGGAATGCCATAAACTACCACAATGAAAACAAGATGAAAACAAGGATTTTGTCGTTTAAACCTAACATATTGACTCTTAACTCCTGATCTAGGAGGTAAAAAGTTTATATCTTTATTTTTCCTGCAAAAAAAAAGCAAGATGGTTAGAGTTTCCACAGTTATAACATTTCTTTCTAGGAGCATTAGGAACAGGCATATAAATATTGCTTTTATTTACACCTTCCTTTCCATTCCTATTTTATCTAGCTTCCTTTTCCTTGTTCACATTTCTTATCTCTTTCAGCTTATGCTTAAGCTGCTTCTTAGTCATTAAGCCTATGTTTACTTCAGCTGGTTTATCCTGTTTTAATTTGTCAGAAGTTGACTTTTTTTTTACTTCTGTCTTAGAATCTTTCATCTTTTCAGAATCAGACATAACAGTTTTTGCTACAAATTTAACAGGATTTACCTTTGGCTTAGCAGTCTGTTTAACAATAATTGGCTCAACTTGCACAGTTCCTTTCTCACTTTTATCATCTCCATAACCTAAGCCCTCTTTCCAGTTTCCACTACTTAGTAAATTCTGAGTTGTTCTGCCAGAGTTAGTCCAAGTTATGATGATCTCTCTTTCTTTTTCTAAATCAGTTTTTATAGATTCATTTAATTTTAGCATTTCATCTCTAACATACAAAGCCTCATCTCTTTCTTTCTTAGTTTGATGAAGAAAAACTAACTCCTTTTCTAAATAGTCATTCCTGTTTTTAAGAGCAAGACTTTCAGATGTTAATCTTTCACATGTTAAAGTCTGATCTCTAAAATTAATGAACATAGTTTTAAGGTATAATCTCAACTCAGTAATATCATCAGTATGAAAAGCAAAGGTTGTTTGAGGTACCTTCAATTCAGCAGTGTCAGTACTTCTATCAGCATTTTCCATCAAGGCATAGTTCACCTCATCTTTAGAATCCGAAGTGTCTGTCCAGCTTTTCTTCTTTGTGACAAGTGCCTTGCCTTTATCACTTTTTCCTTTCTTGCAGTCAGGAGATATGTGGCCTCTTTCACCACAATTGTAGCATTTGACATTTGATTTATCTCCTCTGTCATACTTTCCTCCTTTGCCTTCAGACTTTCTGAACCCTTTCTTATCAGAACTTCCACCTTTCCTGGAAAACTTCTTGCCCTTTCTAAATTTCTTGTAGGCTATCTTTGTGATACCCTTCACCATAAGAGCACACAGTTGCATCATCTCTGCATCAACATTAACTTCAGATAAACTTTCAGTTTCTGAATCATCATCATCAGAATATGATGACTCTGAATTAGAATTTATGATGAGAGCCTTTCCTTTGCCCTTCTTTGAGATAACAACTTTAGGAGACTCCTCCTCAGCTTTAAGAGCAACTATCCTTGAATTTCTTCCATGCCTCTTGCTCCTTTGATCCATCTCAAGTTCATAAGTCTTGAGCATACCATAAATTTCATCAAGAGTAGTTTCAGTAAGGTCATAGTTGTCTCTTATGGTAGTAGACTTCAAATCCCAATTTTCAGGAAGAGCTAAAAGGAATTTTAGATTTGAATCTTCAAGATCATATTCCCTGTCCACCAGTGACAGATCATTCAAGAGTTTGACAAACCTGTCATATAAATCAGTTAATGACTCATCAGCTTTTGAGTCAAAGTGCTCATACTCTTGAGTGGGTATAGTCTTCCTGTTCTTTTTGATTACATCAGTTCCCTGGCATCTTGTCTCCAAAGCGTCCCATATCTCCTTTGCAGTCTTGCATCCAATTACCTTGTTTGACATGACATTATCAATTGCACTATGCAGCAAATGCCTTACCCTTGCATCCTTGGCAATAGATGAGATATCTTCAGATATGTATTCACCTCTCTCCTTTGGTATGGTTTTTGCTGGTTGATCAGCAACTGCAACAGAGAGCTTGTAGGGTTATATGGTCCTTTATTAATTCTGTCAAGGTATTCTAGATCTGTAGCTTCCAGAAACATAGCCATCTTTACTTTCAATATGGGATACTCAGAAGGTCTCAGTGTGGGAACCCTAATAGATTCATATCGACTGTGGGTTTGAGTGTTTTGAGTTTCTTGAGTTTGGTGGGCTTAGTTGGGGTTTGTGTTTCTTCAGACATGATTGTTTGGATCTTTACTGTATGTGTGATAACAAAAAAGCTCTGATACCACTTGTTAGGTCACACAACACTATAGAAGGGGGTTGAATATAGTGTTTATACAATCAAACCAATTTCAACACAAGTATGTAACAAAGATCAAGTATATTCTAATAAACTCTACTATAATAGAACTGTTGTTCTCTCTCAGTGATGAATAATATCACTAAGAGCTGCTAGGTTACAATGTATAATCTTCTCGATAATGATAACACATGTAGTGTAAACCTTAAGCTGTGTTTATATAGTACCAAGTTAAAAGATGTATTCTAATTGATATGGAATATAATTCTGTCTCCTAAAATATATCAATAAGATATCTTCTATAAGTCTTCCAGTCCTCTAACTCTTTATGCATATCTTCTTTTGTTTTAGTCCAGATATTCTCCTGTAAATCAGCTGCATTCCTTATCTGAAGTCTTCCCGCACTTAATTCCTGAAATGTATCTTCTGATGCCCTAAGTTCTGATATTAAGTTATGACTTCAGTAAGTTCTGATTTCCAGTAAGTCCTGATAAGTCCCGTTGTTAAGTTCTGAAAACTAAACACAAATCAGATTAGACATAACATCTCAAATATATCTAACAATAACTTCCAAAGATACTGAATTATGCATCTGTAGATGTTTGTGGGAGTCTACTAAGGACTTGATGTCCTGTTGTTGGCTTTGCACAAGGGAAGTTAGCTGTGTGACTTGATTTGAGAGAGAAATATTGGAGGCTTGAAGATCTGTGACCTGAGCTTGGAGATTATGTATCAGAAGATTGGTTGAGGTGGAAGGTATATGTTGTGAACTTGCTTCTAATAAAGTGCCAAAAGAATTCTGAACTACATTCTTAATCTCCTCCATGACCAAGGCTGATGGTTCATACATAGACTTGTACAATTGATCCAGCTTGACCTTTGAGTCATTATTTTAAGTTATTTGCTTCTGGATCACCTCATTCAAGGCTATGAAAAAGTCCCTCAACTTGGATACATTTTCTTCAACTGGAGTGAGAGAGAGAGCTTGAAGCTTACCTGAAAACTTGTTGAACTTTTAATTCATTTCTTCAAATGTAGGCATCAATTCATCAATCCTATCATTGACAATATTATTTATTACAGCTTGATGCTTGTCTAGAGTATTCTGCACAGTTCTTCTAATATGATGAAAGGCCTTCAGTTGAGCTTTGTAACCTTTGTGACAACATCATAAACCTCTTGAGGAGTGTGGACCTTCGCATTGCTTCCCAGAATGGTGACATATTCCTCTCTAAATTTTGCCAAGGCCTCTTCCATGGTTATTGTGAATTTTTTTAATAACCATGCATCCACACTATCATCTGCTTCATCTGCAATCTTCTCTTATTGCTCCTCAACATCCTCCTTGTATGAGAGCAGTATGGCCTGATAGTCTTGGTTGGACATGTCAGTAGTAAAGAGTTGTTGGGTTATGTTGGCTAGGCCTACAAGCTGATCAACCAAAAGATTATTGACTGTAGTTGGTTGGGCTTGAACATCCTGCAGCCGTTAAGGAATGAGGTGGTCAGGATGGTGTGTAGTGGTTGATGTTGATGGTTAGTTGGAAGTGTTTGAACTGGATGGGATGGAGGTGGTAACTAATATTGTGACAGGGATCACAGTTTGACTCACAACATGAGCTGTGGTTGTTATAGTGGGTCGTTCACTAGTAGAGTGAACCTCCATTTGAATCGGAGGGGATTTGACCAGGTTACTATCATGTACTATGGCCTAAAACCCTTATTCCTCTTGCAAGGTACTAGAACTTGAATGTGCTAGACTTGCCTTGTGACGGCCTCAACCCCGGGGTCAGGAGTTGACGTCACTAAACACAATTACCCAAAATTATAACAATAGAGATATTATTAAAATATACTAACTAGACCCCAAACCAAGATCCGATCCAGGTTCAAGTATAATTCAGATTCTCATTATTACAAACTCTTTATTCACTATCTAAGACACACTAACTTTATTCAGCAACTCTTCAGACCACATGGTCTGATACAAACTACCTCAGAGGAGCCAGGTCCAGTAGGGGCGGGAACACGGGTCGGTCTGACTGATCTTCTAGGCATCTGCGAAATATACATAGCAGTTTGCAAGGGTGAGCATAATCGCTCAGCAGTACCAAATATGAATAACAGATTAAAATAGTAATGTAATAATAATGGGAACAGAGCTGTAATCATGATATCAACATTTCATAATGATAATCAAAGTAACTGGATATCACTAACTAGCATGCTTTGTGAAAACAACATTATAGTGTGCTGCGTAATACCAGAGTCCAATTTTAGCATGCTAATCATTTTATAAAAACCGCTGTATCAATCAATCATGCTTTCATATAATTCACAAATCCCAATCAGATACATAGCGGATATGTGAAGACAGCTGATCAGGCTATCAACACCAGACGGCTCTAACTGCCATCCCATTTACCTGTTCTGGAACTCAGAGACTAGCTAGGTCTCTGACCTGCTGGACTAATCGGTTTTATAATGCGCGCAACTGAATTAGCCTCTTACGCCACCTCAATAGGCCTACTCTGGCCCCAATGTATCCCATATCTAACCGTTTTATCCAGTTTTCAAAACACTCGTACCTATCTCATTTCAAAACCATTTATTTAACCAGCACACATATAAAAATCTAGTTCGTAAATCATTTCATTCGAGATAGGTACCTTTCGAAGTTACTTCTCCCCAAAATAATTCGAAAACAGTGATTTTATAACTACGGGGGATACGTAACTTAAAACGTTTTTGTTCCATTACGAGAATAAAACATTCAGCTATTCATATACAGTGAACCATAAAAGAATGGTCAGGGGTACTTGCCTTGCAATGCTTTACAAACCCTAATAGCTTTCACGCTGACTTTGATCCTGGAACAACTCGACTGGGATCTACAATTACAGAATACCCTAATTAGTTATACCAACATGCTTGATATCCTCAAATCCTAATAGCCCCAAATCCGACAACCCGACTCGTATTATTATTATACATATAACCATGTAATTATATTTCTCGAACATAAATAGGAATATCACGTAAAACATAATTATGTACGATTACAAATATATTTTTTTAGAAAAATTTTGGCAGCAACTTCTTTATTTATAAGACTACCCGTCGATTATAATTGACGTCAATAATTCTCAACAATCCACAACATTATTCCGAACAATCTAATACCAATCAAGATTAGTTATTTAAATCCAAACATAATTTACATAATTATTTTATTTTATTTATTTATAGAATTTAGGACTCAGAACATCGTCATCACCGTCCACCGTTGACTCACCGAAGTTCATCGTCAATGGCGGCACAATTTATTGGCGCCCGATATATTACGAGTTCCCAAATAAATTATACCGATTATTTTAAAATTTATTTCCAACACGAAAAATTAATATCACGAATGTTAATCAATAATTCCCTGCAATAATGGAATTTTAAAAAATTAAAATCTGCAATAATCCAACCCAACAGAACATAAATAGCCCATAAAATCCAAACCAACAACACTCAAACAGCCCAACAAGGCCCAACAACCAGAAACCCAACTACAAAAACAGGCCCAATAGTAAGGCCCAAAATGTTCAGCCCAACTGCAAGCCCAAACCACAGAGAAGCATCGCACACAGCCACAGCACACGGCTGCAGCCACACCAACACACGCGCCACCGCGCAGAACACACACACAAATCACAAACACACACGCACATCACAAACACACACACACACACTTACTCACATAGGCACACATATATATAACCACATGCATATACACAAATTAACAGCACAATCGAACCAGCCAAGCAAGGAATTCAAGCGGCGGCTCACCGAAAACGGCCGGAAAACAGAAACGGCGACAAGACAGGGCAGCCGAAATACGGGGAAAACAAGAAACGAGAAGAGAGAGTGAAGAGAGATAATGAGAGAGATGAGAGAAGAGAGATTTTGAGAGAGATGGAGTGCGAGAGAGACAGAGATGAGAGAGAGCGAGAGATTGAGACTAAGAGAGAGACTGAAATGGCACAAAGAAAAACAACTGCAGCCAACACGTGTCCTGTGAAAATGGGATACGTGTTGGTTTATTATTAATTCTGAATTCAGAATCCCCGGAACCCCTTTTATATCCCGATAATACACTTTTAACGAACCAAGTAATATTGATAACATGTTGAAATAGATTCCAACCAATCCAAAAAGATTCGATATATTCCGAAGTAGTTAAAAACATAACTTTCAAAATTTTAAACTAATTTTTAAAAACACAATTTATACCCGCTTTTAACAAATAAATGAATCAACGCGCGGGTAAAACGACTTCCGAAAATTTCCAAAATAATTTTAAAATTCTCAAAATAATACAAACTTAATAAAATGTAAGTTTCATAATTTTTAAAGATTCCCACAATTAAATACAGATTTTAGCATTTAACACACTTAGAAATTCATTTAAAAAAATGAATAATTAACAAAATATTGATTTCTCAATATTATAAAGTCCTAAAAATAATTATTGAAATTATAAAATTAGAAAACCAATTTTTAAGACAACCCAATATTTATGGAATTAAGATAACAATAAAATCACTTTTACAAACGAAATAAAATCACATAACTTACCAATAAAGCACATAATTCTAATCCCACATATCAACAAATCATAATTAATTAAATAACAATCAATAATCACTGCCAAAATCAATACACACCTTTTATTTATTTACTTAAACTTTTATTACACTTCCAAGTATAAAATAAAAATAAAAATACACGAGTCGTTATATCCTTTCCCCCTTAAAAAAATTCTGTCCCCAGAATCTGACTCAGCTAAACAAGTGAGGATATTTATCAAGCATGTCTGACTCTAATTCCCAAGTAGACTCTTCTACTCGAGGATTTCTCCATAAAACTTTTACTATAGGAATTGACTTAATTCTAAGGACTCGTTCCTTACGGTCTAGGATTTGAACCGGTTGTTCTACATAGGACAAATCTGGTTGAAGCTCAATCGGTTCATATTCTATAATTTGATTCGAATTAGGGACATAGGGCTTTAACATAGATACGTGGAACACATTATGAATGTGATGCCACTGCTGTGGTAACGCTATCTCATAAGCGACCTTTCCCACTCTCTTCAAAACCTCAAAGGGTCCTATAAATCTAGGGCTAAGTTTACCCTTCTGACCAAATCGTACTAACCCTTTCCAAGGCGATACTTTTAGTAACACCAAAGCTCCTATCTCAAAGTCCATGTCTTTCCTATGCAAATCTGCGTATTTTCTTTGTCTATTTTGAGCTGCTTCCAATCTTTTCCGAATTAACACTATGGCATCTCTAGTCTGGTGAACCAACTCAGGGCCTAACACTTTCTTTTCTCCTACCTCATCCCAGTTCAATGGTGATCTACACTTTCGCCCATACAAAGCTTCATAAGGTGGCATCCCTATACTGGCATGGTAGCTGTTATTATACGAGAACTCAATCAAAGGTAGGTGTTCGTCCCAATTACCCTTAAAATCTAGAACACAGACTTTCAACATATCCTCTATGGTCTGAATCGTTCTCTCACTTTGGCCGTCCGTCTGAGGGTGATAGGCGGTGCTCATATTCAATTTCGTTCCTAGGCACTCTTGGAATTTAGTCCAGAACCTGGAATTAAATCTAGGGTCTCGATCCGACACTATAGAAACAAGAACTCCATGTTTGGTAACTATCTCATCCAAGTATAACTTCACTAGCCTTTCCAATGAATACCTCTCATTAATCGGAAGGAAATGCGCCGACTTAGTCAATCTATCAATAATTACCCAAATAGCATCATGATTCGCTCTCATCTTTGGCAATCCCACTACAAAATCCATAGCAATGTCTTCCCATTTCCATTGAGGAATCTCCAGAGGTTGTAACAATCCACTCGGTCGTTGATGTTCTCCTTTCACCATCTGACACACGTGACATTTACTTACCCAATTGGCAATATCCTTCTTCATTCCTGGCCACCAGAAATTTTTCTTCAAATCTTGGTACATCTTGGTACTACCAGGGTGAATAGAAAACCTAGAGTTATGTGCTTCCTGAAATACTTCGTTCTTCAACTCTGTTACATTAGGAATCCAAACTCTAGATGAAAACCTATATAAACCTTGACTATCTTTTTGAGTACACAACTCTTCTCCTGTCAAAGTATCCAACTCCAGTTCCATAACTCCTTCTTGACATCTTCTAATCTTTTCCATCAAGTCCGGTTGAAAAGTAATTTCATATAGTTGCTCTTGACTTTCGTTAGATCCTCGAACTTCAATTTCCATTCTTTCTAAGTCTCGTGCCAACTCTTCAACAATCTTAACCATATTCAATCTTTCCTTCTTACTTAAGGCATCAGCCACTACATTGGCTTTACCTGGGTGATAATTAATCGAACAATTATAGTCCTTAATCAACTCTAACCACCTTCTCTGCCTCATGTTCAGATCTTTCTGCAGGAATATGTACTTCAGGCTCTTATGATCAGTGTAAATATCACATTTCTATCCATACAAGTAGTGACGCCACAACTTTAAAGCAAATACTATAGCCGCCAATTCAAGGTCATGAACTGGATATTTTTGTTCGTGAGGCTTTAGTTGTCTGGAGGCATACACAATCACTTTGTCATGCTGCATTAACACACATCCCAATCCTTTCAGAGAAGCATCACTATAAATTACAAAGTTTCCCGTCTCATCTGGCAATACTAACACTGGAGCCGTCACTAATCTTCGTTTTAACTCCTGGAAACTCTCTTCACACTTTTCCGTCCAAACGAACTTTTCATTCTTCCTGGTTAACTTGGTTAGTGGGGATGCAATCTTTGAGAAATCTTTCACAAACCTTCGATAATATCCTGCTAATCCAAGAAAACTTCTTATTTCCGTTGGTGTTTTCGGTTGCTCCCATTTTGATACGGCTTCAATCTTTACCGGGTCTACTTTGATACCTTCTTTACTTATTACGTGACCAAGGAATTGTACTTCCGTCAGCCAAAACTCACACTTAGAAAACTTATCATACAACTGCTTTTCTCTTAACTTTTGAAGAGCAATCTGCAGATGCACCGCGTGATCTTCTGGATTCTTCGAGTATATGAGGATGTCATCAATAAATACAATAATAAACTTATCCAGATATTTCTTGTATACCCTATTCATCAAATCCATGAAAGCTGCTGGCGTATTCGTCAATCCAAACGACATTACTAGAAACTCGTAATGGCCATACCTTGTTCGAAATGCAGTCTTGGGGATATCCTCGAGCTTTATCTTCAATTGGTGGTAGCCAGACCTTAAGTCAATCTTTGAAAAGTAACATGCTCCTTTAAGCTGGTCAAACAAATCATCGATCCATGGCAAAGGATATTTATTCTTTATCGTCAACTTATTCAGCTCTCTGTAATCAATACACAATCTCATACTTCCATCCTTTTTCTTCACAAATAACACTTGAGCACCCCACGGGGAAACACTGGGTCGAATAACTCCTTTATCCAATAACTCCTGAAGTTGTTTAGCCAATTCTTTCATTTCAATCGGGGCCATTCCGTATGGAGCCTTAGAAACCGGTTCAGCTCCAGGTACCAAATCAATGGAAAACTCTATCTCACGATCAGGTGGCAATCCTGGTAATTCTTCTGGAAAAACATCTGAGAATTCTCTTACTATAGGGATGTCATCCAAAATAGGGGTCTCTTTCTTCGTATCCACTACATGAGCCAAGTACGCTTCACATCCTTGTCTCAACAATCTTCTTGCTTGCATCACTGAGAGAAACTTTTTATCTTGCCTTTGCCCTTGGTAACTGATCCTTCTATTATCGGAGGTGTACATAACAACTCTCTTTTTCTTACAATCAATATTTTCCCTATATCGAGACAACCAATCCATACCTAGAATAACATCAAAGTCTCCCAACTCGAAGGGTATTAAGTCAACAGGGAACATATACCCCGAAATCTCTAGGGAACAACTAGGACAAAATTGTTTTACAAGTACTTTATCCTTATTAGCCACTTCTATAGTTAAGGGTTCATCTAAATCTTCTAGCATCAATTGCATTTTATTCACACAACTCACAGATATAAAAGATTTGGACGCTCCCGAATCAAACAAAACGTTAACAGGTACGGAATTTAGAGTAAGCGTACCTCCAACCACATCAGAATCATGAACTGGAGACTTCTGGGTCATCTTAAAAGTCCTAGCTCTCGCAGTACTGGTTGCTGGTCCTTGACACACACTCCTTCCCGCATTACCTTGGGTCACTGACTTGCAATTCCTAGCTATGTGTCCCACTTTGCCGCAACTAAAACAAGTAAGTCCTTGAATCTCAGACTTACACTCCGTAGAATAGTGACCTTTCTGTCCACACTTAAAACAATTAACATTCTCTTGGCACTGTCCACTGTGCTTTTTCCCACACGTCTTATAATCAACTACTGGTTTACTCATCCTCGTCGGGGTAGAGTTAACTGATGTTGCTTCGGGCTTAACTTGGGGAAAGTTCTGCCCTTTAAACTTTTTATTCTTATTTCTGCCGAACCAACGCTGAAACTTACGACTCACTATTCCTGATTCTGACTTTGCAGGTCCACTTTCAAATTTCCTCTTCTTTTCACCCTGCTCCTTTGCAGCTAACTTCTGATCACTCTCTATTACCAAGGCATCCTGGACTACCGAAGTATATGTCTTGAGTTGTAAGGCTACAACTTCACTCCTTATTTCTGGCTTCAACCCTTGTTGAAACCGCTTCGCTCGTTGGGCTTTTGAACTCACATATTCCGGTGCTATACGAGCCAATTCCGTAAACTTCGCTTCATATTCCGTGACACTCCTATTTCCTTGTTTCAGCTCCAAAAACTCCATCTCCATTTGACTTTGGAGACAGGCTGGGAAATACTTTTCCAAGAACAACTCTGTGAATCTGGCCCAGGGAACTGAACCTTCTCCTTCTAGGGCTCGCGTAGATTCCCACCAATAATTTGAATCATTTCTCAGAAAATAACTAGCATAATCAGTTTTTAAATCCTCACTCACCTTGGTGAGCGCAAACGCCTTTTCCATTTCCTTTAACCATATCCTGGCAGTAATAGGATCTACCTCTCCTTTAAACTCTAGGGGCTGCACTGCTTGAAAAGACTTAAAACTAACACCTTGATTTGCCCCTCTCATCTCATGCTGCTGTTGGATTTGTAGTTGCTGCTGTTGGATTTGCTATTGTTGCTGTATGAGCTGTTGTTGCTGTTGTTGTTGTTGTTGCAGTTGTTGCTGCTGTTGCTGGAATTGTTGTTGCTGTTGGGCCAGCTGTACAGTCTGCTGACGCAACAAGTTCATCAAATCACTCATGGAAGGATCCCCAGCAGATCCGTTATTGGGCTGAGAATTTTTCTTTGGTGGCATCTCCTGAAACATAATAGTCATATATAAGGAAATGGATTGCTCCAGCAGTTTATATTTATGCATCAGGAGAGCGCTGCCACTAAGACATTATTCTCATCCCCCATTATAATTGGATCCATCCTGAGCGAATGATTATAATCTAAAAATGCCAGCAACAGAAACAACAATAATAATAGCAACAATAATAGCAACACACGATATATAAAAACAGAACGATAATATAAAGCAGCTGAACTACAGTAACCAACAGAATCCAACTAGTACAACTGAAAATCCAAATACAAAGAACCATCCGAATACACACCAAAATTAGCTGTCATAACAGCCCCGCCTACTACAAAATATCACAACATAATGTACATTTACAAAGTAAACAACCACAGAACTCCTAGAAGTCAACTCTGAGCTCTGCATCCCTCTACCGCAGCTCTGTCTAGTCTCTACCACTGCCACCAATGGAACCTAGCTCAAACACTAGCCAGTTCACTAGGTCCTGATACTGCACAGCTCTGAACTCTAAACTAATGAAACGGTCAACAGACCTAGCCCTCTCTACAGCCATCTGGGTTAATGCTCTCACACGGGCTCGCACCTCAGGGGAAGGGGCAGAAATACCCTGAAATGGTGTAATAGGTACCTGGTCCAACTGGGCAGCAAACTCTGGACTCTGATCTCTGATAAAGGAAGTATTCACCACCCTATGCACATGATAAGGGATCGGTGAAGAAATACCACTAGGGGTCACAGGGGGTGCCGGAGGTCTCATCATAGAAGAACTGGGACCGCAGCCGGGAGGGAAACCCTGATAGCAGACACAGACCTACGTACCCAACGGGGACGAGGACCAGATCCAGGGATGTCTCGAGGCACAAAAGAAGGGACTGGTGGAGGAGGCATAGGGGTCTCCTCGGCAACAGCATCAAGGGGTTTCTCCGAATCTGAGTTATCCGAATCAGAAGCCCGAGATGGAGAACTCGAAATCGTAATAGGCCACTGTCAACATAATAGTATACAGACAAGACACAACCAGGTCAAGGCAATTCTATCAAAACATTTAATAGATGCCAGGGTAACGCCATCGGGACCCTCGACTGACTCTAAAGGTTTGCTCCTCTATATGAGTTGCTGACTCACACTTAAAGACTCATATTATCACCTACTTGACACAATCCCTAACCTGAATCAGGGACTTGAACCTGTAGCTCTGATACCAACTGTGACGACCTCCACCCCGGGGTCAGGAGTTGACGTCACTAAACACAATTACCCAAAATTATAACAATAGAGATATTATTAAAATATACTACCTTGACCCCAACCCAAGATCCGATCCAGGTTCAAGTATAATTCAGATTCTCATTATTATAAACTCTTTATTTACTATCTAAGACACACTAACTTTATTCAGCAACTCTTCAGACCTCATGGTCTGATACAAACTACCTCAGAGGAGCCAGGTCCAGTAGGGGCGGGAACACGGGTCGGTCTGACTGATCTTCTAGGCATCTGTGAAATATACATAGCAGTTTGCAAGGGTGAACATAATCGCTCAGCAGTACCAAATATGAAAAATAGATTAAAACAGTAATGTAACAATAATGGGAACAGAGCTGTAATCATGATATCAACATTTTATAATGATAATCAAAGTAACTGGATATCACTAACTAGCATGCTTTGTGAAAACAACATTATAGTGTGATGCGTAATACCAGAGTCCAATTTTAGCATGCTAATCATTTTAAAAAACCGCTGTACCAATCAATCATGCTTTCATATAATTTACAAATCCCAATCAGATACATAGCCAATATGTGAAGACAGCTGATCAGGCTATCAACACCAGACAGCTCTAACTGCCATCCCATTTACCTGTTCCGGAACTCAGAGACTAGCTAGGTCTCTTACATGCTTGACTAATCGGTTTTATAATGCACGCAACCGAATTAGCCTCTTACGCCACCTCAATAGGCCTACTCTGGCCCCAATGTATCCCATATCTGACCGTTTTATCCAGTTTTCAAAACACTCGTACCTATCTCATTTCAAAACCATTTATTTAACCAGCACACATATAAAAATCCAGTTCGCAAATCATTTCATTCGAGATAGGTACCTTTCGAAGTTACTTCTCCCCAAAATAATTCGAAAACAGTGATTTTATAACTACGGGGGATACGTAACTTAAAACGGTTCTGTTCCATTACGAGAATAAAACATTCAGCTATTCATATACACTGAACCATAAAAGAATGGTCAGGGGTACTTTCCTTGCAACGCTTTACAAACCCTAATAGCTTTCACGCTGACTTTGATCCTGGAACAACTCGACTGGGATCTACTTTGATCCTGGAACAACCCGACTCGTATTATTATTATACATATAACCATGTAATTATATTTCTCGAACATAAATAGGAATATCACGTAAAACATAATTATGTACGATTACAAATATATTTTTTTAGAAAAATTTTGGCAGCAACTTCTTTATTTATAAGACTACCCGTCGATTATAATCGACGTCAACAATTCTCAACAATCCACAACATTATTCCGAACAATCCAATACCAATCAAGATTAGTTATTTAAATCCAAACATAATTTACATAATTATTTTATTTTATTTATTTATAGAATTTAGGACTCAGAACAACGTCATCACCGTCCATCGTTGACTCACCGAAGTTCATCGTCAACGGCGACACAATTTATTGGCGCCCGATATATTACGAGTTCCCAAATAAATTATACCGATTATTTTAAAATTTATTTCCAACACGAAAAATTAATATCACGAATGTTAATCAATAATTCCCTGGAATAATGGAATTTTAAAAAATTAAAATCTGCAATAATCCAACCCAACAGAACATAAACAACCCACAAAATCCAAACCAACAACACTCAAACAGCCCAACAAGGCCCAACAACCAGAAACCCAACTGCAAAAACAGGCCCAATAGTAAGGCCCAAAATGTCCGGCCCAACTGCAAGCCCAAACCACAGAGAAGCATCACACACAGCCACAACACACGGCTGCAACCACACCAACACACGGGCCACCGCGCAAAACACACACACAAATCACAAACACACACGCACATCACAAACACACACACACACACTTACTCACATAGGCACACATATATATAACCACATGCATATACACAAATTAACAGCACAATCGAACCAGCCAAGCAAGGAATTCAAGCGGCGGCTCACCGAAAATGGCCGGAAAACAGAAACGGCGACAAGACAGGGCAGCCGAAACAGGGGAAAACAAGAAACGAGAAGAGAAAGTGAAGAGAGATAACAAGAGAGATGAGAGAAGAGAGATTTTGAGAGAGATGGAGTGCGAGAGAGACAGAGATGAGAGAGAGCGAGAGATTGAGACTGAGAGAGAGAGACTAAAATGGCACAAAGAAAAACAACTGCAGCCAACATGTGTCCTGTGAAAATGGGATACGTGTTGGTTTATTGTTAATTCAGAATTCTGAATCCCCGGAACCCCTTTTATATCCCGATAATACACTTTTAACGAACCAAGTAATATTGATAACATGTTGAAATAGATTCCAACCAATCCAAAAAGATTCGATATATTCCGAAGTAGTTAAAAACATAACTTTCAAAATTTTAAACTAATTTTTAAAAACACAATTTATACCCGCTTTTAACAAATAAACGAATCAACGCGCGGGTAAAACGACTTCCGAAAATTTCCAAAATAATTTTAAAATTCTCAAAATAATACAAACTTAATAAAATGTAAGTTTCATAATTTTTAAAGATTTCCACAATTAAATATGGATTTTAGCATTTAACACACTCAAAAATTCATTTAAAAAATGAATAATTAACAAAATATTGATTTCTCAATTTTATGAAGCCCTAAAAATAATTATTGAAATTATAAAATTAGAAAACCAATTTTTAAGACAACCCCAATATTTATGGAATTAAGATTACAATAAAATCACTTTTACAAAAGAAATAAAATCACATAACTTACCAATAAATCAAATAATTCCAATCCCACATATCAACAAATCATAATTAATTAAATAACAATCAATAATCGCTGCCAAAATCAATACACACCTTTTATTTATTTACTTAAACTTTTATTACACTTCCAAGTATAAAATAAAATTAAAAATACACGATTCGTTATATGCCTCCTCAATGACTGGATCATTGGCAATTGTACTCCCAGCTTCAATTGACAAGGCAATATCAGTCAGGGTTGTAAGGGGAATGGTTCCTGTTTGAGAAACCTCCAATAGAATTGGAGAGGATTTGAGTAGCTCCCCTTCAAGGGTACTACCCTAAAACCTAGCAGTCTGTGAAGACTGTGGTGCACATGAAGGTCCAATGGGGACCTACACAGGGTCTTTAGTAAAAACTGATGAAACCCCTGTATTTTAGATAGTGTCATCAAGGTCTACCTCATCATTTAGCCTCTCACCATCTAAAGGTTGTTTCTGAGTGGTGCCACAGTTTCTTGAACTGTGTCACTTGATGTTGGCAAGGCTTGAAAGGTGGATTCAAGCCTTACATTATATGAAGAAGAAATTTGTGAAATAAGATTAGAGATTTTAGAATTGATTTTTGGAAACCCCCTCTGAATAGATTAGGGAGTTTGAATTGATGTGCTCTCATTGTGTGTGCATACCAAATTACTTTTTTCAACCTATTGAGAGTGCTCAAGAGGTGGTACAGACTCTATACAAGATGTATTGGGGAGAATGCTTTCTTCAATAGTGACACCTTGTTGAGAAGGTGCCCCTAGAATCTGTTGACACCCCTTTGTTACAACTGCATCTTTTTAAGAAGATGCAGAGATGAAAATTTGAGTGGTCAGCTCAACCCTCTTTTGCTTCTTTGTCTTTTTGACCAAGAAAGACTCAGTATTTTTTTGTTCCTCACTACTCTCAGTTAGAACTGTCATGGGTGTTTGCTTTCTCTTCTTTATACTGACTCCACCCTGTTGAGAGGATGAAGTAGTTGGTTTCTTAGCTTCTATTGGTTATGAAGGAATGGTTTCAGCTGTGGAAAGCTCGTGTGTGATATCCTTTTTGTATACTTCTATAGGTCCAGAGGCCATAGTTGTGCTAGTTATTGCACTTGATCTCATGTCAGGCATAGGGTAAGGGTAAGTTCTAAATCTCTTCAACATGAAATCGTGATATTTAGATATACCTTAACCTGATTCTTTGTAGTCAGTGCACTAAATAAAATTTTGGACACCTATTTACAATTGCCTATTTGATTTTTATCTAATCCTTCAAGCATATGAATACCAACTACTTTATTATTTAAAGTTAATATTATAAATCTAGGAAAGAAAATTTCCTTACCTCTACTTATCAAAGGCATGGTCAGCCTTATGCTTAGCTCTTCCAGAATCAACATGCCAATATTGAGGTGCTTGTTGTATGCTATGGAATACACCAGCTTCTGCACCACATTAGAGATATTGTCATATCCAGTCTTCTTGCATGTGAAGTATCTAATGATGAAGTCAAAGATGAATGACCATTTTCTTCTAAAATTTTTCCTGTTCAGCCTGGCCATGTCAATCTTCTCACTGTAGTTTATGAAATCCATAAACTTAACAAACTCATGTGTTGTTGGAGCCTCCACAAAGACATCTTTAAGTATGCGCAAGGCCTGTTGACATCATCAGCACCAAACTCCAAAGCAACACCTCTAATTGTGCAATTAACCACCAAGAAGATTGCCTGATTCTCTTGAACAATTGTGTTCACAACAGCTAAATTCCAAAACTCATTGAGCACATCCAAATAGAGCACATGATTGATAGTCAAGTCTCCTACAAGATAGGATTCAGAAAGGAATTTGACAAAACACTTGAAAGTGTTAGGAGCTTGATTTGTATCCATAAATGCTAGGTAGTTGGTTCCATCCTTTGGGATAACAACTCTAACATTGTTGACAGTCATTGAAAGTGTTTAAGTTTGAGTGGGTAAGTGATTAGAGAAAGAAAGAGTTTGAAACGAGTGAGAGCGGTGAAAATTACAGAAATTAGGAGTCGAGATGTCTGGGTATTTATAGGCTAGAGATGTGACTTGTCTAAAATTAGGAATAAATGGTTGATATTTGCTTATCAAGAAGTCACGTGAATTAGAAAACTCATATCGAGATGTCATTATCCCGACTCTTATCGAGAACTATATAGTGACTTATCGAGATGTAAAATAAATACCCAGTTTGTAGGCAAAGGGGTTGAGCAAGGTGTCTGCAAATGGTGTATTTTTGAATATAAAAACTTACAGATTATCAAGGTATAGGATCAATCTGATTGACAGTTTTCATTGAAAGAATGGCTCAAACTGGTGGAAGCTCTAAGAGAAACTGAGATAATTGAAGAATTTGAAATCTTAGTAAAACTCTAGGATCTAATTACAAAAGAACCTGGTTATGAGAAGTTCTGATAGTCATGCAAACTCAATTTCAAATGTAACTGCAAGAATATATAAAAATTATACTTTGTAAATTTTTCTATTTTATTTTTATTTTATTTGATTTTAGCTTTGGGTTAGTCTTGTTATCAGGCATGAATTTGTGACAATTAATCTTCTCACAATTTGGGGGAGATTATTGTGCAAGACATGTCTCTACATAACAAGACTAAGTCATATTGACAATCCTAAGGATAAGTTGTATGATAATCTAAATTTCTATTTTATAATTGTATTCTTTGAGTCTGTAAAAATGTTAGTAGATTAGACTGGAGGATTTTTCTATGAACAACTTTCAAGCTAAGAAATAAACTCTGGAGGAAGATCAAATCTTGATCATGCCTTAGAGAGAAGTGTAGCATCTTGGATTTGAATAATACTATTCTGGGGAAAATGTTCTAAGTCGGATATCGAGAAGTCATAGATTAAGGAATATCGAGAAGTCTGTCGAGAAGTCCAAAATGACATGTAGAGATGTCCCAAGAAATATCGACAAGTCAATATACATGTAGAGAACTCAGATATCAACAAGTCATTTCTTCATGTAGAGATCTAGAGATATCGACAAGCCAAATCTTCATGTAGAGAACTAGAGATATCGACAAGTCAAAGGTCTACGTAGAGAACTGGAGATATCGATAAGTCATTCTACATGTAGAAAACTATAAATCTTGACAAGTCAAAAAACATGTAGAGAACTCAATATATCGATAAGTCATTATACTTATCGATATGTGACATCTCTACCAGAAAAAATAGAGCTCGACAAATTATCTCATAATTTAGAATGCATACAAATTCAATATTCAATACTATCAGTCAACAAACAATTCTATCACTGAATTGGAAAGACTACAAATACATCTTTAAGAATTCAAGTTGAAGGGCCAAGATTCACTGGACAAAGGAGGGTCACAGAAATACAAGATTCTGCATAGATTTGCTAACATTGAAAATGGAAATAGACAAGATAGCTTTAGAAACTGTGTTAGTACATTTTAGTGCAAGTTTTGTAAAACCGTGTTGTTGGTCTATAAAGCATGCACGGGTCCTTAGTTTAGTAGTATCAAAAAGATCTAGAAAATTATCTTGGATTCTCTCTCAAGATTTGTAGCTGAGTTCTTATTTTTAAGAACATAGATTTATAGCAAAACAAATTTGAATAATACAATCAAGTGAGTTTTTGATAATTTGTTTGTGTGCTTGCAGTTAAATATTTTATCACTATAAGTTCATATCTGCTTTGTTTAATTATAAGTCAAACACTTTCAAGTTAATAAAAATCTAAGAAAACACATTCACCCCCCCCCCCATATTATATTTCACTATATTCAATATCTAATAAACCATATTAAAAATTGGCAAATGTTTACTTATAAAATGATTGTGCTATTTTAAAAGGATTAGTTCTTTTAAGTATTTACTATTTATCCATAAAAATAATCATATTTATTAAAAACTGGAATTAATAAACACAAAAAGTAAAGAATAAGTCTTAAAACAAATTTAATAATAAAATTTCTGAAAAGAATTTTTGAGAAACTCTAAATAATTTAGAAGAGGGTTGAATACGATACTCATAGACAATTCGATTTTAAACAAGTTCTTCGTTCAAATGCGAAATTAAATTAAACACAAATAAGTTTGGGATTATATAATTTTATTTATATAAACCTTGAGTTTGCTAAACTCTAATAGTTTAGGATTTAGCTACAATAAATTTGTCTGCATAACAGTACAAATACGAGCTTGAGAATATAGATATGGTGTTCAGTGGAGCTCTCATACTTGTTTGTTAGTTATTGATGAAGATATATTTGAAATGATTCAATCTTCTTTTGGGTAGACTTGATTTCACTTTATAGGTGGCACAACATGGTCCACATGAAAATGCTTCATCATGCTGCATTTTACTAAGTCACAAGGGTGACATTGCCTTGACTTAGCTAAATTTGATTTCCTTAGGAGGCGACATAAGCTTCCTTTGTATTTGCCTTAGAAATCTTCAGGTAATCTTGAAGGTGACAATAGCTTGATGTTGGAGGTGAAAAGAGCTTTCATGATTTAAATAATATCTCAGTTATTCCTTGGAAGTGACATGAAAAATCTATTAGTGATGACATGCATTGTTTGCCTAGAATATTTTCAACCTCAAAGTCGACTTGGATGCGACATGAGCTCTAATTCTTGGAAGCGACATGTGATTCCATGACTTGTTCAAATTACCAAGTTTTTCTTTGGAGACGACGGAAAACTCTAGGCTCTTTTTTTACTTAGAATCTTTTCAAAGCATATTCATTTCACTTTCTACCCAAGTCTTTTATCCACCTTCATTCAGTCATCAACTAATAATTTCTTCATACTAGATCAATGAAACCTATTCTTGGGGTACTGATACCTAGTGCACTTGTCTGCTTCAAAGATGACTAACCTAGAATTAAATATCTTGATCTCCTTATAATTGTTTTGTTGACATAACATTCACCTGCTTTATCGCTTCATTCCATTTGAATTCTTTGATCGTTAATACTTAAATCAATACAAATCTTTATCATTTAAAGTCTTTTGATTTTCTTCAAGTGGGCTAGAACATGTTAATAAACTTTTTTCCGCGATATGTTACAAACTTCAAGGTTTAATTTCATGTTTTGATTTTTTTGTATTTACCGAATTTTCTGTCTTCCGGATTCATGTACTTCATAGTTAATATTAATTACTTGTTTATTTGCCTATGAGTTATATTACCTCTATTACATATTAAGTTACATTATACTTTACAATATAGGTTAGAATCATTGTCTAAGCATGTTTTTATAATATTAATATTAAATAAACTATTGTATCGTACTATTTGAGCACAATGTTTAGCACAATATTGAACTATTGAATTTTTTTTAGTGATACAATATAGATATAGAATCCAATTTAAAACACCAACGGACATGCTTTTAGTGGTAAGTTGTTTAATACTTGTGAGGTTGTCACCGTTTTTAATTTCTGATCTAGGGTTTAATTCATTTGTATTGTTGAGATGCCTAAAGTATGGTATCCTGCTTTAGTTAAAGATTTTTAAGCTAATTTAAATATACATCGGTCAGTTTGTGACATTTGTGTCGTATATAAAAGTAACTTTAAATACTGTTTTGCTGGGAACTATTCTTAATATTGTGAACCTGTTAACTTTACTGTAGATTCACAAAAAATAAGGTCCAAAAGATTTAGGGCTTTTTTTTCATAAATCAATTAAAAATTGTGAATGAGAGTTCTAATATGACTGAATTTGTTGTTCCTACTACTGGGCAAGTTGTTCCAATGGCACACTTGCTTTTTAAGATTTTCAGTTGAAAATGTATGTCCCCATTTAAGAACTAGGTCAAATTTCTCTCCACGGTCGTAAGTTTGATTTGTGTGATTCGATATTGAAAAATATGTTTGAGGCTCATGAGGTCAAACCATGAGGTACTGGTGTTCCTTATGGGTTATTGTTGACTAAATTAGTTTTTGAATGGTATTGGGGTGGAATTGAGTGAAATGGATACGATTTCTGCTAATTAAGGACTTTCTTGATAAAAAAATTCCTAAGTCAATCAATTATCTTAAAGTGGATTCGTATGGTATTTTTACCTAAATTTGTAGGTTAAATGCTAAGGATGATGGATTGTTTAATTAGAGTAATGTAACTATACGACACGAGAGATTGGTGAAGAGAAAAACCCAAGAACGGAAAAAAACCGCGAGTGGGATTGTGTACCCATCCTAAATAAAATCCACTATATGTTTAGCCATAATTACAAGGCGTTTGCTTCAATACATGATCCTGATCTAATAACACGACTAATACAATATATGTTTTCTTTAGTTGTAATTATGCAATGTGTGTGGTAGTACATTGTTGGTTGAGTTTGTTCTTATTCCTCTCGGATGAAGAACTCGAGCTAGTGTTTATGTCTCTTGTGGTTGCATTCTGTCCTCGTTCTATGTATATGCATGCCTAATATATTTCTTCCCTTTCCGAAGTTATCTTCCTTCTCAATTCAGATTATCTTTCCTTACATTCTTATTTGTTTCCTTCCTTTTCTCCAACTTCCCCATCTCTTTCTCCCATCTTGAGCTATGGTTGTTATGGTCATAGTAATGCTCGACTATTTCTCCTTTGGACTCGGACTGCAACTTGACCAAGTCCTATGGTTCCTTTGGTCGTTGCCATCGTGTTTTGTTGATGTCTAGGTCACCTACTTAACTCTCCCATCTAGACTCGTCGCTTGCATTGCTACTCATTGATCCCTTGAACCTATCTTGTCATGTCCAAAAATCCCAATATAACAATAGTCTTAGATTTTGTTAATTAAATAATTTAATTAACAAATTCTTCAATCATATTTTTTGATCTGCTGCGTGTGTAGATATGTATAATATAGCGTGTATAATCGAATCATTCAACTTCTCTTGATAAATGTGTGAACAATTTTATGTTATACATGCATAAGTTGTTCACTTATCAGGAAACCCTTCCCAAGACTTATCAATAACTCCCTCTATTCTCTATATACACTCCTTGAGTCTCTCCACATTTTATTATGCACCACGCCTCTCTGATTCTTTTTCCAACCTCCTTAGAAAATCTAACCTCCCTACTCTTTCAAACGATGGCTAAGAAATCTACCTGTAGTTCCGAGAGTCACAACAATGAATCCCCCAAGATGTCGACTGAAAACCCTAACTGGATCATGACCAATCTCCTTGATACTCATGATAGTCAGCCCAACCTTATTAAACCTGATTGATTTGAAGAGATAAAGTTGTTTTTCATACCAACGCCCATGTCATCATTCCTGATTCAACTGTTCTGGCTGATTCATATAAAATGATTGGGTATATTTCTACTTTTACCCCTTTGATGTTGGACTAAATTTTCCTTTTTCTAAATTTATCATTGGTGTGTTGAGCACCCTGAAAGTATCCCCCAGACAACTTATGCCCTTTGCATGGAGAGTTCTGGAATGCCTTGACACTATTGAGGAGAAACACGGGTTGAACATTGATGTCGAAGTTGTGAAGCACTCCTACAGTCTTAAGAAGTTCAGTAATTGTAGAATCAGTTTTACAAACAAGGACACCGAGGACCCCTTAATTCTCAATAATGACACATTTAATGATAGGAACTGGAAGAAGGATTATGTCTTTGCTGAGAAGAAGACATTGGGTGAAGACGTCGATTACCTGCTTGAGCGTTGGAATAACACAGGTATGCCCCCGGTGTTTTCTTTTATGTAATCTTTTCTTTACATTCTCTTATTTGTCACTTAGCACATGTTATACTTGATCGACTCATAACTTTCTGTATTGTCATGTCATTATCCCTTCATCATGTTGTGATTCGATGTACTTCCTTTTAAATATAGTTTATTGTAAATTAATGTTCATATATCGTTCTCTCCTGTAGACTGTGATTTTGAGTTTGCTGACAGTGATGAGGCAACAAGGGCTATTGTTGATAAAATTCGGGTTTTGCTGGTTGCTGAGAGACTATGGCCTAACTGCCTTGGTCATCCTATACAAAATGCTGGGAAGGTTAATGTAGATGAGTTTGTTGCTAACATAAAAATATCATAATTGAAGAGTGAAACTGGTGCCTCAAAAAGAACCGGATCCAAGACTGTTGCATACAGGACTAGGAGTAAGTTGGTTATTTTCGCTGCTATCAAACCATCTCAGTCAATTCAAAGCTTATCTTCCGAGACTCTAGAGAGCCCTAAAAGTGATCAGAATATAGAGATGAGTTCATGACGAATGTATGCCAAGGGTATATATCATATCCTTTCCTTCATGACATATCTCTTTTTGGCTTTATCTATTTGTATTTTTCTGTTATCCTGGATTGAGTCTTGCTTTTTAATTGTAGAGTTTAAGCCCCCGATTATTAAGCCTCTTTTGATTTCTGGTAAGGATCTGTTCAATAAGAGATCTCGTGAAGAGAAATCCACTGAAACTGTATCTTCCGTAGCCCCTATGTTTTCAAGTCCTTTGTTAAGTCCTACAACTTTTTCCCATATGCTTGACGATATGATACTTCCACAATCAAGGGATGAGCTTTCTGCCAAAGAACTCGAAGACATTCTTGATAATGGTGCTGGTTACTCTTTCCATGTGATTTGTGCTCTTCTTTTTATAAAAATTTCCTTCACTTTTATATTTTGTGTATCATCTGTTGTCATTTCTCTTTAATGTGTATTTTTTGTTTTTTAACATGTAGACACTCCAAAGCATTTTGATTGCCCGTGAGGTTTACAACGACAAGATGCAGATGGCTAAAGAACTCGAGGTAGAGCACAAAACTTATGTCAAGAAGTTGGTAGTTGCAGAGGGTCTTGCCAAAGATAAGCTAGCTGCCATGAATGACCTTCAAAAGGAATTTGATGAATTCGCCACTAAGGTACAATCTATCGAGCATGACATGCGTGCCGAAGCCGAGAAAATTCTCCATCAACAAATCATGAGGACTAGGGTTGACACCATGCTGGAGTATCATATGGGAGAGTGGAAGTCCTGGGACATGCTAGAAACCATCAAGATTTACAACAAGAAGTTTCCTATTGATGCTTTCACATTGGACGAGTTCGATGCCCCAAATGATGGTGTGGAGATGAGATCTCCCAAAGATGACAGTCCCGACGAGAAGTAATCAAATATTGATATTTTATTTCTGTCATGAATTTATTTTTATATCTCTTACTTTGTTTTGGTTTTGCTACAATGGATCCCTGTTTCGCTTTTAAAGCGAGGGATCGTGGTTTTCCTTATGCTGGTTTTCTATGTGGATCTTTGATGCAATGTTAAGTTTGTTTCTTTTGAATCATATTTCCGTCATTATTTATTAGTCCCTAACAATACAACAAGAATTACAGAAAGGGGGGTTGAATGTAATTCTAGCTACTTTTTGAGATTAATGAAAAGTGGTTTTATCTTATTAATATATAAGTGTTTGATTTGCAAGGTGCGGAATGAAGAGTTAGATAAATCTAAACACAAGTAATAAAAATACAAGTCTTTAAAACTTTCTGGTGGATTTGAATGTATCCACCAGAGATATATAAATATATCAAGAGAACCATGTGAAGCTTGAATAGCTCACAGCTGCTTACAAATATGAACAACTAAACTTACAGAGAAATGCTACAGGATACAGCTTACAATTGTTCCTCTGAGAATGTATTTGCTTAGTCTTGTTGTTGTTCTACTTGCTACTCTTCGTTTATATATCACCAAGATTATATAGTAATAAGACAAGATAATAAAACAAAACCTATCAATTCTAATACCATGCTACTTCACTACTTTATTCCAGCATCTTTGAATATCTTCAAAATAGCATGGAAATGGTAATGCTTCTTTTTTCTCAAAAACCCAGCTGAATAGGCTACCACATTCCTTTTGCAAACACTCGACGCATGTGACTGTGTTGTCACTGTCAACGGATATTTGAGTTGATCATCCGTCGGGTACATGATTGTCATCCGTCGGGTTGTCTTATTGATCATCCATCGGGTAGCTTTGTTGATCATCCGTCAGGTAGCTATTTGGCACTTGACTTTATTTCATTTATGCATAATTACAAGACATCTTATATTTACAATTAATCAACCTATTCTGCATATCTAATTAAAGTTAACATGACTTATATGCTACTACAGAATCTATACAAAGATGTTTGCGGAAATGTGCTACATGGCTTATTGTTACATAAGCTTCTCACTCGATGGATGTCAAATCATCATCCGTCGGGGACTATATTTGATCATCCGTCGAGTGCTACATTTTTCACTAAGTTAAATCTACTAAGTTGTTTTGTTAATGTAATCATCAAGTTCACAACATATTCCTAACAATCTCCCCCAATTTATGCCTACTAGAATTGTAGTCATAAATTAAGAGAAACTTGATGATAAAACTAAAAAATGCTGCAAGATTTACTGAAAAATTTACAAGGCAAAGTGTACAAAGATTTGCTCACAATCATTTTCAAGGTGCTCGTCTAGTCTGAGCAGATTGATCTATTTCCTTGATTGTCTGGATTTCTTCCCAAGCCTCCTGTTGTTTTCTTCTATCTGATTTTGGAGTTGTCTGTGGAATTCAAGTTCATCAGATTTTGAAAGATCTAGCATTCCTTGCATTTCCAGAAGAGTCTCATTGCTAGAGATGCTCAACTAGTCTTCTAATATAAAGAATCTTCTAACTCCCTTATTATCCATGAATTCCATCATCCAGTAGGGCCTTAGATTCACTCTACTCCCTGTGTAAGTAATAGTTAAGGTCTTTGGGAGTGCATCTTTGACTCTAGTCATCCTCAGTTCTTCAATCTTCTTTAGAACTGATCTTCTAGCTGTCACATTGAATCCAAAGTTCTTTTTGAAGGATGAATAAACTTTTATCAGTACAGATTGGCTCTCTTGAAGAATCATGTGAAGTGGTCATGGTATCTCTTTTCCTCCCTTGTACTTGAATACAAACCTTTCAGGTAGATTCCTGTAAGCATCAATCCCTCTAACTTCTTCCAGTTCATCTCGATAGAGGTTTAGATCAGAGAATTCCTTGATATCACAGATGTACATGATATCTCCCTTGTTGACCTTGGTTTGAGCTTTGGTTAGGGACTTGGATCTCAGAGTTGAGGGCTTCACTTTCTTGACTGCTCTGGTTTTTATCTTTATTGGCTTCATGAAATGAGGTAGATTCAGTTTAGGAATTGGTAGACTATCCCAGTCTATTGGCTCAAAGGAATGATAGGTTCACCATGGAAATTCTTGGATGGATCTAACTTGAATTCTTCATGTGCCACAGAGGGCATGGATATTTGAGTTGTTGCAGAAATAGACTTTTTGGGAAACTGATCTTCCAATTCCTTTTCATTAAAGTTCACTTTTCTCTTGGCATGAAGTTTGTATATAAACCTTTTTGTCTTTTATGATTCTTCTTGCATTTTCAGATCCTTAGATCCAGTGGTTTCAGATGATTGTTCAGGAATTTGTTTTGTAGGTTTCACAGCTTGCAGCTTGGCCGAGATAACAGCTTGCTCCTTCTTTTATTTGAGCTTTTTAGCATCTAGAGCAGCTAGCTTCTTTTCTTGCTTCTTTTCTTGCTTCAATCTTGCCTTTTCTTCCCTTTTTGCTTCAACAAATTGAGGGTGTCCAACCACCACACAAATTTCCTTACCATTTCAAAAAACTTGGTAATTCTTCTTTTCAATGCTGAATCAGTTGGATCCTTATAGAATGTAATAGATCTTGACAACAGTTTCTTCTCATCAGGCTTTGGTGTCTCATACACTGTGTCCAAAGGGTTCTTTAGTGAAGATTTTGGGTAGTTCACCTTTGGCTTCATGATTAGATATGCCTTTAGAGATTTGATGCAGGATGTCTGGCCTCTTTCCAGATAGTTCATGCTCATATCATTCACAGAAATTTGCTTGACTTGAGAGTGATGAATGACTAATTTTTCTGGCTTCTTTGCTAGACCAAACTTCTTTTGAATATCCTCATCAATTTTCTCCCAGTTTATTGGACTAAACTGCTTCTTTTCAGTTGCTCTCAAAGTGGCTGCTGCTTCATTTATTAGATCTATGCTGTCTTTAGCTAGTAGCTTTGTGAAAGCAATTGTTGGCACAATTGCTTTACTCCCTTGAATGTTAAGCACTTTTTGCTCCCCCTCACTCCTAGAACTCTCTTTCTCCCCCTTTTTGTTATCATCAAGCTGAGTAGAGGAGGAGGTATGTGCAGCCACTAGTTTGTGAAGCAAGTATGTTTGTTGAGCTTGGTGTAGATGGATTGCTGTAAGAGAAGCTTCAATAGCAATCATTCTATTGTCCAAGGAATCCACCTTGGTTACAAGATCAGAGTTTTTCTTGAGCTGTCTTTTGATGTCTATCATTGTTATCTCTGGAAGTCTAGCTTCCAACTTGTCAGACATGTCTTTCTTGAGTTGATCAACTTTATTTTTGATGAGGGAGACATTTTAACTTTGTTGGTAGCCTAAGATTTGTTGTAATTGCAGAGAAGCAAGGTGTGCTTGAAGAAGCTTCTTGGTGCTAGCATTTGTGGCTGATTGAAGTGCAGACTCTGTTTGGCTGATAAGTTGGATGAGTGTGGTCTTGAAATAGTGATCATCACACTGCTTTGAAAATACCCAAGATGACATGCCTGATCTGGAACTAGGGCCTACTTCTCCCCTATATCCAATGGCTCTTCTTCACTATCTCCACCCTCACCTCCAAAGAATTCTTCTGAACCACCAGTCTCATAATCAACATCACCAGCTATTGAAGGCAAAGCCGTGATGGCATCCTTAGCTCTTTGCATGGACTGTGTGGTGTGCACCAAGTTTAGCATCCTTTCTGCATTGCCATTGCCCTGTCCAGCTAGAAGTTGATATGCTGGAACAGGGTGAGTAAATGTCTCAGCATCTAAGTATATAGAATCTATAACAACTTGAGTTTGCTAAGATAGTCCCTCCCTGTCTGCATCCTGGACATTCATTAACTCACTTACAATGACATCCACCCTTATGTCTCTTGTACCTGCCTTTCTCTAATTATCTCTTTTTTCTTGCATTAAGGTCTCACCTTGGCTCCCCACCCTCACACCCTTACCTTTACCATCTAAGGTGGGACTCCTCACACTCATTTTTGCCAGTCCTGAAGAAATGGACTGCATTGGATCACTATTTTTCTCTCCTTTTTCCTGGGAGCAACCCAGACTCTCACTCAAGTCACTACCTTCCCTCAATCCTAATAGTGATTGCACAATTACTAAGTCATCTGCACTTATGACTAGAGTTGAACTTTGAAGTTGTGCAGAGACACCCGACGGATGAGAAATATCCATCGGGTTAGTAATTTGACTATCCGATGGATGACTGCTGTTAGGCACATCCGTCGGGATACAATCACTACTCGACGGATGAACAATATCCATCGAGTGAGTAGAAATGAATGAGTTTGGAGTGGAGACTATTGTGAACTCTGTGCAGATTGATGAAAATTTTGGCACAGATGTCTCAACATTCTCAGAAAGAAATGGAAAGTGAGCCAACAAATCATCTAGAAGATGATGCTCACTTGCATGAATTTTTGGCTTCTCCAACAGAGTTAAAGATGGAGAATATGGTTGTAATGTTTGAATTATGTCAACATCCAAAGAGTGTGTGGGAGAATTTGGTGTTTGAGGTGTTTCAATTTGTATAGATTTTGGCTGTGACTCCACATTTGTTGGAGCCACATCAATTTGACTTTGAGATGGTGCAGTGACTGGGTCTTTAGATCCAGTTTGCATTGTGTGTGTACCCTGTGCATCCCCAAGGGTTTTAGATTTCTTATTTCTTTTGTATGTTTGTGGTGAACTTGTGTCCCTACCCCTTTTGTTATGTGCTCCTGGTTGAGAGATTGTTTCAATAGTTACATCCTTTTGGGAGGATGAAACTAGAATTGAGCTTTTATCCTTATTAACAACCACAGTTTGTTGGGAAACTGTGGTATGGCTTGGTTTGGGTACACTGTGCTCACCATCCTTATCCTTAGGGCTTCTTTGATTTTCACCCTATCCTCACCTGTCTTTCCCACCTTCACACTCCCTTCTTTGTGTTTAGTGGATTTTACAACTGGCATCTTTTGAGAGACGCCAGAGGGGGCTTTCTTTGTCTTTGGTTTTGAAACTTTGGTTTTGGTAGCTTGGGTAGGCATCTGTATGGTCATTGACACAGATGCCACTGCTACACTAGAAGGCAAAGAAGTGTTTGAGGTTGGAAGAGTAGAGACAGTTGAAATTACCTCACTTACCTGAGGTGCATCAATTACTGGAAAGTAGAAGAGTGGAACCTCTTTGTGGTGATCTGCTCTATTGAGATCTGCAATAATTCTTCTTTTTTGAACCCAACAATCTAACTTATTGGTTGGGTTCTCAAGCACAATATCCTCAGAGAGGTGGTTAGCAAGCAACATGAAAAATCTTGCATAATAAACATTCTTACCCCTCTTATTAAGATCCCCGAACTTAAACCCCAACTCAAATAAGACATGATCACTAAAATTGAAGTATTTATCAGTTACTAGCATGTAGAGCATATTGAGCATGGAGATATTAACAGAATTAAAATTGCTAATTTTACCAGAAAATACTTTAGTAACTATATCACACAGATAACTCCATTCTTTCGTAAGACCCAATCTCCTAATTTCACTTAATTTAGAGATGGTGAGTGCATAACCCATGGAGTTTAACATGTTAACAATATCAGTGTCTGTGTGTGGACTAGTATCAGTATTATCAGGAATCTTAAAGCATGCATTAACAATGTCATATTAACACATAATTCCTTACCTTTAATAGTGAAAGTGATGGTCTTGTCAGTTGAGTTGTACACTGCAGTCGCCCATATTTCCTCCACAACCTCACAGTAAACAGTCGCAGACTCCAACATGGCATATTTGAGCTTACAGCCTTGTACAAAATCCATCATTTTGTGGTAGTCTCCAGACTGTTGAATCCCCTTGTTCACTAGAGCCGTTAAATTGTTCTTCTCACATATAAAGCCAGTTTGAGACATGATTTTGATGATTGGTGCCATTGTTAGAGAGTAAAAGTTGCAGAGAGAGAGAGGGTAATTGCTTTTGAGAAAGAAAGAAGTTAGAGCAGATGAATTGAGAATGATAAAAGAAAAGAAATGAAAATGAATTTTTCTTTTATACTATCTCAAAAATAACTGTCAAAAATAATAAAGTAAAATAAAGTGACCAATAAAAATTGCCCAAAATAGCCGTTTAAAAATAAACTGTAAAAATTTCATCACTTATCCGTCGTGTTATGCTTACAAACTCTAAGTATACTCGATGGATAATGTTTAGAATATCAACGGCTAAGAAAGAGACAAGTCGACGGATGAGGATAAATCAGTTATCCGTCGAGATATAAATATTCCAGAAAAGTAATTGATTTTATTAACAAATAGTATTTCGACGGATGATCAAACTCGATGGATAATGATCATCCGTCGGGATGTAAATTTTGACTAAGCCAAAATTTCATCCAAGACTGAAAAATCAATTAAATTTCTGGCTTCTTTACAACTTGTAAAATATCTGAAAAGATTCATGAGTAATTAAGCATACCTAACTCACGTACCAACCTTGAAAAGGTGGATTCATCCAGTGGCTTGGTAAATGTATCTGCAAGCTGTTTTTCACTTGGAACAAAATGTAGTTCCACAGTACCATTCATTATATGTTCCCTTATGAACTGGTACTTGATGTCTATGTGCTTTGTTCTTGAATGCTGTACTGGATTCTCAGTGATGGAAATTGCACTTGTGTTATCACGGAAAATAGGAATTCTTTCCACTTGCAGACCATAGTCTAGCAATTGTTTTTTCATCCACAAAATATGTGCGCAGCAACTGCCAGCAGCAATATATTCACCTTCAGCTGTAGAAGTAGAAACTAAATTTTATATTTTACTGAACCAGGACACAAGCTTGTTTCGTAGAAATTGACAGGTTCTTGTTGTACTTTTTCTATCAATTCTACAACCTGCATAATCTGCATCTGAATAACCAATTAGATCAAAACCAGAATCTCTAGGGTACCAAATGCCAAGTTTTGGTGTACCTTTGAGATATCTGAAAATTCTCTTAATAGCAATTAAATGAGATTCTCTAGGATCAGCCTGAAATTTAGCATAAAGACATGTAGCAAACATTATATCTGGCCTACTAGCTGTTAAGTATAGAAGTGATCCAACCATGCCTCTATAACTTGAAATATCCACAGACTTTTCAATAGTGTTTAATTCAAGTTTAGTTGCAGTGGCCATGGGAGTTTTTGCAGATGTGCAATCCATTAGTTCAAATTTCTTTAAAAGATCATACATGTATTTATTTTGACTAATGAATATTCCATCACTAACTTGCTTAACTTGCAAACCAAGAAAGTAAGTTAGTTCTTCCATAATGCTCATTTCATACTTACTTTGCATCAATTTGGAAAACCTTTTGCAAAGTTTTTCATCTGTAGAACCAAAAATAATGTCATCTACATAAATTTGAACAAGTATGCTAGAGCCATTAACATTTCTAAAGAATAAAGTTTTGTCTACAGTACCTCTAGTGAAGTGATTCTCTAAAAGAAACTTTGACAAAGTGTCATACCAGGCTCTAGGTGCTTACTTCAATCCATAGAGTGCTATCAAAAGATAGTATACATGATTAGGTAGATTTGGATCTTCAAAACCAGGAGGCTGACTGACATAGACTTCCTCCTCCAAATCTTCATTTGAAAAAGCACACTTGACATCCATTTGATAGACCTTGAAATTGGCATGGGCTGCATAGGCTAGGAAGATTCTGATGGCTTCAAGTCTTGCAACAGGAGAAAAGGTTTCATCAAAATATATTCCTTCTTGTTGACAGTAGCCCTTAGCAACCAATCTAGCTTTGTTCCCAACTATTATTCCATTTTCATCCATCTTGTTTCTGAATACCCATTTGGTGTCTATTGGATTCTTTCATGTAGGCTTGGGTACTAGCTTCCAAACATTGTTCCTTTCAAATTGGTTTAGCTCCTCCTGCATAGCTAAAATCCAATCAGGATCCAACAAAGCTTCTTCTACCTTCTTTGGTTCTTCCTTAGATAGGAAACTGCTATATAGACATTTTTCTTGAGTTGCTCTCCTTGTTTGAACTCTAGAAGATACATCACTAATGATAAGCTCAAATGGGTGATCCTTTGTCCATTTTCTTTGTTGAGGTAGATTAGCTCTAGATGAAGAGGCCTCATTGTTGTCTTGATGTGTGATTGAGTTTTGATTATTAGAAACTCCCCCTGAGTTTGTAAATCTATGATTTGAGAAAGAGGGACATTTTGTAAGTGATCTATTCTGACTTTCAGCTTCTTTTGATGACCTGACATATAGTGTATTTTGAGTTCCAACGGATGAAGCTGATTGTCTCCCGATGGATGATGCAGATTGTCTGTCGACAGATGAAGCATTTTGTAACTCGATGGATGTTGAGTTATTAGCTTCATTGGTTGTAGATTTTTATGCACTATCCTTAGTTGTAGTTTCTTGATCACTTTCATCATCACTGTCATCACTAAGCATCTCCACATTGTCGAATTTTAGGCTCTCATGGTAATCTCCATCTTGTGGTCCTTCAATCTTTTTATCATCAAACACAACATGTATTGATTCCATAACTATGTTGGTTCTCAGATTGTAGACTCTGTATGCTTTACCAACAGCATATCCAACAAAAATTCCTTCATCTGCTTTAGCATCAAACTTCCTTTTTGGTCAGTTTGATTTCTCAAGATATAACATTTGCAGCCAAAGACATGAAGAAAATTTAGAGTTGGCTTCTTGTTCTTGAACAATTGGTAGGGAGTCATGCATTTTGCTTGATTAACCAAAGAAATATTCTAAGTGTAGCATGCAGTATTTACAGCTTCAGCCCAGAAGTATGTTGGTAACTTTGATTCTTCATGCATTGTCCTTGCAGCTTCAATAAGTGATATGTTCTTTCTTTCTACTACTCCATTTTGTTGTGGAGTTCTTGCTGCTGAAAACTCATGCATAATCCCATTCTCTTCAGAAAATGCTCTCATGACAGAATTTTTGAACTCAGTTCCATTGTCACTCCTGATTCTTCTAACTTTGAAATCAGGATGATTGTTGACCTGCCTTATGTGATTGATGATGATTTCACTAGCCTCATCTTTAGATTTTAGGAAATATGTCGAAGAACTTTGAGAAATCATCTACAATTACTAGGCAAAATCTTTTCCTTGAGATGGACAACACATTGACTGGTCCAAACAAATCCATGTGTAGCAGTTGTAAAGGTTCTTCAATTGTTGAATCAAGCTTCTTTCTAAATGATGCTTTGATTTGCTTTCCCTTTTGGCAAGCATCACACAGTCCATCCTTAGAAAACTCCACTTGAGGAATACCTATAACCAGTTCTTTCTTTACAAGCTCATTCATGGTCTTGAAGTTCAGATGGGATAGCTTCTTGTGCCATAGGCAACTTTCATCTTGACTTGCTTTACTGAGAAGGCAAGTAACAGATTCTGCATTTGATGAGTTGAAGTCGGCTAGGTACACATTTCCTTTTCGCACTCCAGTGAGAACCACTTTGTTGCTCCTCTTGTTTGTCACAACACAGGCTTCTGAATTGAAGGTTACTGAATTGCCTTTATCACAAAGCTGGTTGATACTCAACAAATTATGCTTGAGACCATCCACTAAGGCAACCTCCTCAATGATGACATTGTCTTTTAAAATCAAGTCATATCCCACAGTATAACCCTTGTTGTCATCTCCAAAAGTAATACTTGGGCCAGCTCTTTCCTTGAACTCTGTGAGCAGGGTAGAATCTCCAGTCATGTGTCTTGAACAACCACTATCTAAGTACCACAGGTTCTTTCTGTTTCCCGGCACACATTAAAATCAAATCAAGTTAATTTTGGTACCCAAGTTTCCTTGGGTCCTGCCTTGTTAGCTTTCTTCTTTTGTTTCTTAGGTTTGATCTCATTTGACTTGCGGATATCAGATTCATCCTTAGTCATCTGAGTTGGACCTTTGAAACCATTCATCAAAACATAATTATCATGCACATTTTGATTAACAGGAAATGGCATGCTATTTGCAAACATGTTATTCCAGTAGGGCATGCTAAATGACATTTGAGGCATACTAAATGCATCATAATAAGGATTAGGTGCAAATGGCATATTAGCAAATTGTGCATTCATATTCTGTGTAGACATAGCATTCATAGGCATAGAAGACATAGCACTCATGTTGGGAAAAAGAAGGTGGTACAGTCATGGAAGTAGGCATGGCAGTTTTACAATTAATAGACAGATGATTAACACTTCCACACTTAACACAAATTTTTCTTGGAGCATACTTGTTAGGTGTGTAGTTGTTATGTTTGTTAATCCCTACTTTCCCATTTCTATTATTTTTCTTTCTAGCCTTTGTTTTAACCTCAATCTTTTCTAGTCTGTCATTTAATTGCTTGATTGACAGATGACCAACATTCACTTTCTTCTCCTTCTTCACTTGACTAGATTCTCCTGAAATAAAGTTTTTGGAAACTGATCCATATTTTTCATTTAACTTGGCAAGTTTGGTTTTACTCACAGGTTTGCTCACAGCCGACGGATGAGGATTTATGTCACTCGACGGATAACCTTTTTGATTATCTGACGGATGACTCTCATCATCCGTCGAGTCTACATCTGTTAGCAATCCTTCAACCAAATTAGATTCCAGCTTCTCTTTACTCTTTTTCCACGCTGCATCACAGAAGGACTCAATACCTTGAACTTTAGTGATTTGAGCATGGACATCTCTATATGATTTCCATGCCTTAATCACCTCTTGTTCACGATCAAGCTGCTTCTTCAAAAAAATTTCTTTCTTCAAGGACTCGGTTAATTCCTCCTTAGCAATCTTACATTCTATTCTCAATTTTTCAAATTCAATAAACTGAGACTCTAGCACATTATTCCTCTCACTTAAAAACAAATTATTTTCTTTGATTTTAGCATTTTCCTTAGTGAGGGACTTTGTAACGTCTGAGAAATATTATGTAATTATTTTTATAAATAAATAATTATTATGTGATTTTATGTGAATATTGGTGAATTATTTGATAATTGATATTAATATTTGATGTTTATTTTTGATAAAAATTCAGATATTTTAATTTTTAATTATCCAGAATTAAATGTAGATAATTTTGGAATTTTTCTAGTAATTTTTGGGTTATTATATGATTTTATAAGAGTTTATAGAATTATTAATGATTATTTTTACGTAATTATAAAATTACTTTTTAGAATCAAAAATTGACCCACTTCAACCGCTTTTGAGTTTTTACAACCCGAAACTCTTCCGAAAATTTCTTCCTAACCTAATCTGATAATTCTGAACACTTTTCGTGTTTTGACTTTTTCGATCTGAGGTACGGTTTGACCTGTACGAGTCCCGGTGTGAAATTTTCAATACGTTAATCATTTTATAGATCGATAAAAATTTGTATTCTCAAAAGGCGAGATATTACTACTTCATTTTCGTGTAAAGTGTTTTATAGGAAGTTCTGTTTTGATAATTATCCAAGTCTGGTATTAAAATTGTATCGTCTTTTTAGTTACTTAGCGGCTAAGTAACCTATTTTCGTATCCAATATGTAAATGCAATTATCGAATTATCAAATAAATAAAATATGGGATAGTTCTGTCAGCTCTGTGTTGCTTTATTATTAATTGTGCGTAATTTGTTCAAAGCGAGGATTAGTTTCATTATTAATTATTGAGCCATATGAATTTAATTTGTTTTAAAATGATTTTAATTAAATATTGATGCCCATAAATGCTAAAATTGCTCCTAAAATTATTTTTGTTGTTTAATAATTTTATTTATTATTTTTAGGAGTTTACAAAATTTAGAAATTAATATTTTATTTATTATTTAATTTTAAATGATTTTCTGATCTCATTTAATTTTAAAATCAGTATTTAATTCCAGAATATTTCAAAAATCACAAAAATTTTATTTTATTAAGTTTGAAATATTACGAGAATTTTAAAATTATTTCGGGAATTCTCGGATTAGATCCACCTGCAAGTTCATTCATTAAACTGTTAATTTCGGGTATGTTGAGCGTTTTAGAAATATTTTCAAAATTCTGAAACTTGTGTTTTATTAGTTTCGAAATATTTATAAAATTTAGAAATCATTTTGATATTATTTCGCTGAGTTTTTGCATGCATACACTGTTAAATTCACAACTCCGTAACATTAAATAGGATAAAAATGAAAAAAGAAAAAGAAAAAGAAACAAAACAAAATAAAATCCCTAAATCCCCCACCCCCATTTTTCTTCTGGTTGGACCGCCTCTCCTCTCTCTTCCTTTCGATCAATCTCTCTGCAGTCTCTCTCCCTCTCATCTCGATTACTCTCTCTCAATTAATCACTCAATTTCTCCTTTCTCCTGCTTTCATCCCGTTCTGTTTTCTTTTCCCTTCCCTGATTCTCTCCGGTTGGTGAGTTATTCCGGCGCCGTTTCTGTTTCCGTTTTACGTTAATAATTTCAGTCCTGTATTGTGTTGTGTACGTGTGTATAGTATGTGTGTATGTTATTTTGCGTATGTATATGTGTGCGTGTTGGGGTTCCTGTTCCGTTGCCGCCTCTCGATTCCGGAGAGGTGAGGCGGCGGTTGGTTCCCCTATCCCGTTTCATTTTGCCGCCTTTGTTTCTTTTCCGACCTATTTTCGCCGGTGCTCTGTGGTTTCTGATTGTGGTATTTGGTGCGCGTGCGTGTAACGCGCGTGTGGCCTGAGTTTCAAAAATTTTAAATTTTAAATTTGTACTCTGCAGGAAAGCAGTTGAATAATATACGTGAAATAAAAGATTTTCGTGCGGAAGAATTTAATTAATCGGTGAGGTTCGTATGGAAACCCGAAATTTATCGGGTACCGACGAATTTTACCGCCGTCGACGATGAGCTTTGGCGAGTCGACGGTGGACGATGATGATTTTTATCTGAGTCCTAAATTATAAATAAATAAAATTAAAATTAGTTTGTTAAATTAATTTCGAAACGAAAAGAAAAATAAAATATGAATAACAATAATTAATAAAGTGAATTTATATCGGTGGATGGGATTAATGAACTGGATTATGAATGGTGTGGTGTTGTGTTTGTTGTTGTGATTGACGTCGAATTGCTTCGACGGGTAGGCCGATAAACAAAGGAGGCGCTGCCCGATTTTTAGGAAACTAATTTCGAAGATACGGGAACATAACCTATAATTATCGGAGATATCGAATAACCATATCTAATTATATTATATGAACTTAATTACGGTTGAGACAAGATAATTTATAAACAATCCATTACCCTGTTTGCCAAAATGACGACTATACGTATTTTCCGAAAATAAACACCGAACCGAGTTTCGAAGATGTGAACCATAATTTCTATGTGTATTTCAGTAATACATATAAATATGAGTTGAGTTATGAAATCGTATGGGTAGAATAGGATAGTGGTGTTGTGTTAAGCGAGACGATTGTCTGAATTAGGGTATTTCAACCCTGTAGGTTATAGTCGGAAGACCCGAGACGTGACGTTGAACTAGGAATGATCTAGTGATTAATTATCAGACTCAACAAGATTCCAATCGAAGGACATGAAGGATAGGGTTGTATCCAAAATGGTATAGTAGTTTGACGATAAAGATAAATGTTCAAGGCAATCCAAAAGTCAACTGTTAATAGTGGTTAAAGCTCATCGAGGCAAGTATTCCTGATTTTTCTTTTAAATTACTGCATTTATTTCTTCGTTCATATTCTAAGTTCAGAATAGTTAAATGTTTCACATTTCACTGTAATTACTCTGATTATGCATATTCCTTTCATTATAATTCCTGTAATTCGATTGCTCTCTTGAGCAAATACCCATTCTTTCGGGTTATTTGTGAACCCTGAATTGGGATGTTTTGAATTCAAAATGATTTGACCTCAAAACACTCTATGGGCTGGATGGTTATTGTGAGGACCAGTGATGAGTTAGATCCTATGGGCCGGGAATGGACCGGATCCTTGGGCAATAATGCCTAGGTACCTGAATAGATCTATACGGTTGGGTATAGATCTACACTGTATCCTGACTGATCAGCAGGGTATAGGTGCGAACTAGTGTCCAGTCTAATTTGTTGTTGATCGCCATTAACGATATTCTCTCTCTCGAAAGGTTTTATGATTCCAAAACCGGAAAAAACCCTGATTCAGGAGATGAATCTGGGAATCGCTTGTCACTTTTGGATTTATAATCAAAGGCTGGTGACAGCCAACGTTTATTCGCTCAACTCACTCAAATAAATAGAATTGTTTAAAATTGTTAAAGCTTTTGTCCAGAAAATTCCTTTGATATTAATATTTGAAACTCAAATTATATACTTGCTGGGCATTTTTGGCTCACTCTTGCTTTGTAAATTCTTATTTCTTTCAGAAGCAGATAAGGATAAAAGTGAATAGCTTTCGTTAGACAGCAGAAGTTAGAGATATCTCCGCTGTGAGAAAACGAAGATGTTAGGAAAATATGCCAAGGACATTAGCATAAAGGTATTTGTACTTGTATTGTAATCGATGTGAATTGTAGAAAGTTAGATTCTTGTTTCATACCATAACCTGTAAACGATCCGGATTCAAGGGGTTAATTGAATATTCTTTTGTTTTATGTAAAGATTGTTTAATGACACCAAATCTTAACCCCAGATTTGGGTTGTTACAAGTTGGCATCAGAGCTGCAGGTTATTGGTCACTGAAATAAGAATAGGTGAAAGTAAGATAGGAATGATAGGTCATACAAGGTAGGAAAGACACTAGGCATACTCAGGTTAAGTTGAGTTGAGTGCAAATTAGGGTTAGGGTTAGCAGATCCGATACGGAATGGGTAAGCCAGGATTGTTGAGGGAAGTGTAAGGATAATATTGCTACGCTATAGGTATATTGAGTTCTTCGATCGTACAGTAATAAGGAATCGACAGATCGACGGAGACTGGGTATGTTACCCTACTTTTCATGTGGTTTTCAAAGAAAATGCGATTGATTCTTGGGAAAACTTTGTGTAAGGGAAGCTAGGTGCGTATTAGTATGATTTAACTTAGAATTAGGTATTAGGACGAGCTCCACGTCGGAGGCCACGAGTTGATGGAAGCTGATGAAGGGCCAAAGTTGCAAGCTGCAAAGGCAGCACCGTTGCGAGAAGATTCTTATCACATACCGGGCGCTGCGTGAGGAATGATATTTACCTTACTAGATATAGGTAAGACTAGCAAGAAGGTGCGACCCTATCTACAGACAGAACGTCGAATCGCATGCATGGTTGTAAGCATAACTTTAAGGATGATGACAAGAATATGAAAGGCAATGGCAGGCTTCAACATTGGGTTTGAGTTAGGAATAAAATGGTATAAAACGGTTAATGAAGTTTCATCGACTAATGAGTGCGAGCAATCCAAGGAAAAGTAGGAGATGTACCACAATGGAGAGACTCTTATATGGGAATTCCTTTAATTAGATATCTCATTAATGAATCATAAGAATAACAAGTGACTTATATAGTAATGACGACCAAACATTTGATTTTCGAAATTTAAAAATGAGATTTCGAAACAGATTTTTTCTTAATCATCTTTTAGAAGATTTTTGCATAAATGAGTTTCATAATTTGGTTGTTGAATTACTACTTAAGTTCTTGTTATTATAAATAGAAAGTGATCTAAAAAGAAGAATGAATTTGAACTTAGTATTGTTAATTTGGAAGATCAAGTAGACCCACTAGTAAGAAAAAAATTAACGTTTTCTGTGAAGGATGAACGTAAACTTTGTTTAATAATATTAATAATTGAGTCAACATGTTAAAACATTATTTACCTAATTCATGGAATTATTAAAACTTAATGAGATTCGTGATTCGAATGAACGGAGGATGATTGAAGAAAATGAAAGAATCTTCCAGATGATTGGAGAAGAATCGTGTTTCTATCAATGAAATTGAGGCGTTGCATGATCGATGGTTAATTTACACGGCATAGATGAACTCGGAAGCAGCAATTATAAATTTCATGAGAATGCGGTTATAATCAAATCATTAAAACAATTATCGTGGAGGTAATTCCAGACGATATTCCGAAGTCGTAATGTGACCGAAGCTGTGAATCTTCCATTCGAATACTTCTTGAGGGCATACGTAAATGAAGCGTGGACGGTGACCAACGGTGACCTACAATGTTATTCTTTTACAAATATGATAGCATATATTCTTCTTGATTCTTGAATACGTATGAGTTCTTCTGTTGATAAATCATATGAGGCGAAAGCGAAAGAAAATTTATTGTATTCCTTCTGAATTATTTCGATTCTCAAATTATTAATTCCTGATTAAGACAAACAGTGTTGTGGTGTGACGCTTTGTCGAAATGATGAAGAGTTGGGTGGGACGCCACCTAATCATGTGTTGTATGCCATATAGTGCAAAAGACTGGCCATCTTGAGTACGAATATGGTTGTCTCATTCATATATAAATCCTTCCTCATTCTTCTTTCTTCAATTTATTGACTTACGGGTTTCCTCAATTGATTTGTCCATTGTTATTTCTCATTCAGTTTTTCAATCAAAATCATCTTTACAAACTCTCCTCTTGCATCGAGTCTGTTCTCTGACGATTACAAAAGAGTTAAAATAGTCCCGTGTGACAGGTAAAATATCGTGTCGAAGGTGGATATGATTGCAAGTCAATAAAGGGTGGACATCTGCAGGTAAGGAAGAACAAATTCACCGATATCGTGGTCATTACAAAGACATCAAATCAAACGGGTGTTCCCGTTACGAGAATCTCATCAGGACGGTAAATTGCATTAACGTGATGCACTGCAAATTAGAAGATTTCGACAAGAAATGAATCGTTAGTGAACCATAATAAATAAATTAATTATAAAATAAGAAAATGAAGCTGTGTGTGTCAGACAAAGCGACCGAGTGTCGGGACAACAATCGAAGATCAAGGTAATTCTGAACAATGACTCGGACAGGCAATTAATACGTGAAGCATCCCTTCGTCGCGGGAAGATATTTGCCGTGAAGATTTAAGATAGAAGGAAACTTAATTGCAATCAAATTTCGAACGTGTTCTTCAAGGAACTATAAGGTTCTCCAATTTGAGTAAATAAGTTATGGTGAATTGGATACCTATAACTGGACCAGTGACGAAAATTTTGATGTGAAACCATAAGTGGAGATGAAGCAATGGTGACTCGACTGTGAAACCTTTTAAGAAATAATGATCTGATGATAGTAATGAAAATCATGCGCGGTTTTTTAAAGATAAACAAATTAGTTAATGAAATTGAGGGTGTATCGTCAACGACAGAGGATTAATGTGATTAATGGAAAGATGCGGTACAATTTTTTTTAAAGTAACTGTACACAATTAATAATGACAAGAAATAAGTGATGATAAGAAATAAGTTAAAAATACTCGCGAAAGGAAATTTTTGAGAAACAACGAGGTAAATTTTAAGTTCACAAATAATATTTTGTAATATTGTGAAAGAACTGAGTAAAGCATGGCTGTGTTAATCATTACTGGTTTAAGACCTTAGTCCAATTCAAAAGAGATAGGTTATCATAGTCCGATGCTGATCAAGATAATATAATTTGAAGTATGGTGAATTCATAATTCTGGTTGATGGAAGTGGGTGGATATAATTGTGGATAATTTGGTTGGTTGATGGTGTCAGCTTGAGTCCGACTAGTAGTCAATGGTGTAGGGGAAGTGCTGCCCAAATTTTCAGAAATTACCCTAAAATAAAGAAGTATAATGTCGTTCTCATCAGTACTCTAAATAATTGCGATCTCGGTTCCTGGAAAAAGTTGTTATGACTAAATCGACTCTATGTACTTGGTATTTGATTTCATTTAGCTAGTCTTCACTTGGTTTAATTGGTCAATTAAAAGAGTTAATTGATCAACTTTACCAACTAATGATCAGTTAAATGGAGATCAATTCCAATTAGATTAAGTCAAATTCTGACATGATTTTCAGATCCGAAATCAAAGCAATTAAGAATTTGGAGGAAGTAATGGTATCAGCAGAAGTGGAAATTTAGTAAAAGTAGCGTGATGTTACTACAAGCCTGTGCGAGATTTTATCTAGATGAATATGCCTTTTAATAGATAAAAAGAACAGAAAGTTATTGGTTCCTGCTAGTGAGAAGAATATTTTCAAGAACTGAAGGTGTATAACAAAACAAAGAGTTATTATCATCTATAATGGTGACTTAAATATATACTCATTTCGAATGGCGATTGAATAGAAGTTACCGTAAAATAGCGGAAAACTCGCAAATCCAAGCATACAATGTAAGACGGAAACTGATGAAGTCCGCATGTGAACTCAAGGAAAAAAGAGATGTTGACCAACGAGGGAAAGTCAAATACGTGATCCGTGATGAGTTAAGCAAGGCTTAGAGAATAGCAACTGATGAATTTCGATAATTTCGTTAGTAAAGATTTAAATATTATAAATAAAAGCCTTCATTCCAGTGTGAACTTCAGAAATGACCTATCTAATAATAAACAGATTAATATTACTAAGAAAAAAAAATTCGTTATGTTTAAAAGAGATAATGAATAATGAGATTGGAGAACTAATTAAAATAAGGAGTGGAATCAAAAGGATGATAAAGAAATTTTATGAAATAATCCAGGATATATGCAAGTTGGGAACGTCGGTTGTGCCAGAACTTTTAGGAGAATGAGGTGAAACGCGGATAATTGGAGATAGGAATTCGTTCCAAAAATGCGTGTAAACAGGAAATATTAAATGAAGGTATTAATGGAGAACTGTTAGAGAAGAATGTTACAATGAATTTCATGTCGGAATTCTTTAAAAATTAAAGTGAAGTCCCGGAGGTTCAAACGAATGATTTACCAAGGCTACCTCGGGGAATGAGGTAAGAATTTCTCGTCGGTTACTGCATAGAGTCAAGATGGTGTCAAAAGCCCTGTATCGTATAACTTAATAGGGATGAAGTAATGAGTGAAGGAAACTTCAGGCATGTGGAATTAAAGAATAATAAAATAAGAAGTGTTTCGCACAGAAGTGAACATGGGAAAAAGAGATGGGGGTATGAGTTACGCATTGATTATCAGAAATGGTAAGTCTGGGAATTAAATGAACATAGTATATCAGGAGTAGTTGGATAGTGTAATTATATTTATTGATAACATCCTCGCCCATTCAAGGACTAAGGAAGACCAAGTTAAATGTCGGAAGATATGCCTGCGGAGGGTTGAAAAGTAGCAACTGCGTTATAAGCTTCAAAGGTATGAACTCTGGTCATAATTGATTATGAGCTATAGAGGTATGGTTAATTATCAACCAAGCAAAATTCATTTAGAGACAGATGTCTTGGGTAGAAAAGAAAGAGTGAATGTCATTAAGATTGCTAGGGAGTGGATAAAGGAATAGGAAAAGTTAGAAATTGAAGAATAGGTTCTGATCCGTCTTCTGGATAATAATGATACTTACTTTGTTGTTGGGTATCAAAGGTGGTATTAATATAGATGATTGATGTTGACCTCAATATGAAATATTGTGAGCATCAAAGTTCATATTAATATCTAATTTGATATAACAACAAAATAAGTATTTGTACCAGGAATTCGGGTTGGAATAAAGTTATGATTCATTCCATTTTAGATTAATGTTTCCTTTTAGATAGTAAAAGATTCTCACTTGATGAATATACCTGATAGTGATTGAAAATAAATTGAAGTGTACCACAAAGTGGTGAGTTAAATGCAATTGTCGATATTTTTCTTTAATTTTTAGTTTTTAAATAGATATAGGACATTCGAAGCAGAAGACGCCATGAACTCAGTATATCGGGCACAGATAAATAAAAGGTGCAAGTGACTGATTAAAGATTCTCGAATATGATTAGAAAATGATCATAGGCCAGACTACCCGAACAGAAGGAGACATGGAAAGTAAAGTAGAACAGTCAGTGAAAATAGAAAGTTCATGAACATGAACTATTAGAATCAGAAAGAAACGAAGGTTAATGTAAATTAAATTAGTCCTTTGAAACAATGAGGTAGATAGAATGATTGTAAATGAGTTGGTCTTGTTGTCACATGTATAATGAGTTCATAAGACATTCATAGGTGTATAACCAGGAAGAGTGATTTAGCTCCATATGTATGAAATGGAGATGTGATTCAGGTTTCATGAGTAACTGATAGATTTGATGTCGGTAAGAGACCGTTGAGTTGTGATTAAAGTGATGAAACCTGAGAAATTATAAGAGAGATACTTGGAAATTATCATGGTCTGTTCCTTAGCATGATTCTGAGGACAGAATCCTTTTAAGGGGAGAAGGATGTAACGTCTGAGAAATATTATGTAATTATTTTTATCAATAAATAATTATTATGTGATTTTATGTGAATTTTGGTGAATTATTTGATAATTGATATTAATATTTGATGTTTATTTCTGATAAAAATTTAGATATTTTAATTTTTAATTATCCAGAATTAAATGTAGATAATTTTGGTATTTTTCTAGTAATTTTTGGGTTATTATATGATTTTATAAGAGTTTATAGAATTATTAATGATTATTTTTACGTAATTATATAATTACTTTTTAGAATCAGAAATTGTCCCACTTCAACCGTTTTTGCGTTTTTACAACCCGAAACTCTTCCAAAAACTCATTCCAAACCTAATCTGATAATTCTGAACACTTTTTATGTTTTGACTTTTTCGATCCGGGGTACGGTTTGACATGTACGAGTCCCGGTGTGAAATTTTCAATACGTTAATCATTTTATAGATCGATAAAAATTTGTATTCTCAGAAGGCGAGATATTACTACTTCATTTTCGTGTAAAGTGTTTTATATGAAGTTCTGGTTTGATAATTGTCCAAGTCTAGTATTAAAATTGTATCGTCTTTTTAGTTACTTAGCGGCTAAGTAACCTATTTTCGGATCCAATATGTAAATGTAATTATCGAATTATCAAATAAATAAAACATGGGATAGTTTTGTCAGCTGTGTGTTGCTTTATTATTAATTGTGTGTAATTTGTTCAAAGCGAGGATTAATTTTATAATTAATTATTGAGATGTATGAATTTAATTTGTTTTAAAATGATTTTAATTAAATATTAATGCCCATAAATGCTAAAATTGCTCCTAAAATTATTTTTGTTATTTTATAATTTTATTTATTTTTTTAGGAGTTTACAAAATTTAGAAATCAATATTTTATTTATTATTTAATTTTAAATGATTTTCTGATCTCATTTAATTGTAAAATCAGTATTTAATTCCAGAATATTTCAAAAATCATGAAAATTTTATTTTATTAAGTTTGAAATATTTTGAGAATTTTAAAATTATTTCGGGAATTCTCGGATTAGATCCACCTGCAAGTTCATTCATTAAACTGTTAATTTTGGGTATGTTGAGCGTTTTAGAAATATTTTCAAAATTCCGAAACTTGTGTTTTATTAGTTTCGAAATATTTATAAAATTTATAAATTATTTTGATATTATTTCGCTGAGTTTTTGCACGCATACACTGTTAAATTCACAACTCTATAACATAAAATAGGATAAAAACAAAAATAAAGAAAATAAAGAAAATAAAATCCCTAAATCCCCCACCCCCTTTTTCTCCTGGTTAGACCGCCTCTCCTCTCTCTTCCTTTCGATCAATCTATCTGTAGTCTCTCTCCCTCTCATCTCGATTACTCTCTCTCAATTAATCTCTCAATTTCTCCTTTCTCCTTCTTTCATCCCGTTCTGTTTTCTTTTCCCTTCCCTGGTTCTCTCCGGTTGGTGAGTTATTTCGGCGCCGTTTCTGTTTCCATTTTCCGTTAACTATTTCAGTCCTGTATTGTGTTGTGTCCGTGTGTATAGTATGTGTGTATGTTGTTTTGCGTATATATATGTGTGCGTGTTGGGGTTCCTGTTCCGTTGCCGCCTCTCGATTCCGGCGAGGTGAGGCGGCGGCTGGTTCCCCTGTCCCGTTTCATTTTGCCGCCTGTGTTTCTTTTCCGACCTATTTTCGCCGGTGCTCTGTGGTTTCTGATTATGCTATTTGGTGCGCGTGCGTGTAACGCGCGTGTGACCTGAGTGTTTCAGAAATTTTAATATTTTAAATTTGTTCTCTGCAGGAAAGCAATTGAATAATATATGTGAAATAATAGATTTTCGTGCAGAAGAATTTAATTAATCGGTGAGGTTCGTATGGAAACCTGAAATTTATCGGGTACCGACGAATTTTACCACCGTCGACGATGAGCTTCGGCGAGTCGACGGTGGATGATGATGATTTTTATCTGAGTCCTAAATTATAAATAAATAAAATTAAAATTAGTTTGTTAAATTAATTTCGGAACGAAAAGAAAAATAAAATACGGATAACAATAATTAATAAAGTGATTTATATCGGTGGATAGAATTAATGAACTGGATTATGAATGGTGTGGTGTTGTGTTTGTTGTTGTGATTGACGTCGAATTGCTTCGACGGGTAGGCTGATAAACAAAGGAGACGTTGCCCGATTTTCAGGAAATTAATTCCGAAGATACGGGAACGTAACCTATAATTATCGGAGACGTCGAATAACCATATCTAATTATATTATATGAACTTAATTGCGGTTGAGACAAAATAATTTATAAACAATCCATTACCCTGTTTGCCAAACTGACGAGTATACGTATTTTCCAAAAATAAACACCGAACCGAGTTTCGAAGATGTGAACTATAATTTCTATGTGCATTTCAGTAATACATATAAATATGAGTTTGTTAGGTCACACACACTGTAGAGGGGGTGAATACAGTGTATAATATAATCAAATCAAACTTTAATATATTAAGTAACAGAAAACAAACTTTATTGAAACAATAAACTCTGTTACAGTATGGAACTGTTACCTCTCAGTGATGAACAAATATCACGAGAGCTGCTAGGGTTACAATGAATAAACTTCTCGAATATATGATAACACTTATAGTGTAAACCCTATGTCTATGTTTATATACTACACAGTTACAAGATAATCGCTAATTGATATGGAATATAATTCCGCTTCCTAAAATATATCAATCAGATATCTTTTCTTCCAAGTATTCCATTCTTCACGGAATTCCTTCTTCATGCATATCTCTTCTTATGTTTATCTCGATCTTCTTTCCTTTAATCAGCTACTGTCCTTCTCTGATCATCCTTCAGCACTTCAGTTCTGATATCTAACTTCTGATGATTATCTCCTGATAATATAAGTATTGATATCCTTAAGTCCTGACTTCCAGTATAAGTACTGATTTGTCCTTTTAAGTAAGATCTGAAATCTAAACATAAATTATATTAGCCATGACATTATCAAATATATCTAACAATCTCCCCCAACTTGTAAATTAGCATAATATACAAGTTTAACAGATATTTGATGATGTCAAAAACATTAAGTACAAATGCATGAGAATTAGACTAGATAACTACAACTTACAGTCCTTAAAGCTTTACCAATATTCAACTTCTGATAACAACTTCAGTCTGTACAAATATTAGAATTTAAGCAGTTGTAGATCTTCGACTTGGCTTCATCATCTGATCTCTCTGATGTCAAGAGTTGTTCTGAGATAGTTCTTCAACAAACATTTCTCAGCATATCTGAGTTCATCAATCATTCTCCTTTTGGCATCTTTAAGCTCTGCAGTATCTTCACCAGTTTGAAAGATTGCAGCTCTGAGATCATTGATCTTTGCTTTTCTCAACTCCTGATCTAGTCTTATGACATATGCTTTGTCAGACTCCAGATTGAATTCAAGTCCCTTAATACCAAGATATGTTCTGATCTGTGCAGTATTAGGCTTCATATCAACAATATCACCATTGTGATCTCTGTACTTTGGAACATATGTGCTGTCAGACTTAACAGAATAAAGCCTTTTCTGTCTCTGAATCTGTTCTTTTAAGTAGTTTGCAGCAGCCCCTGTTATTCTGTCATCCACTTGAAGTAAGAAAAGTACATGCTCCAATTCTTTAAAATACTTCAATGGAATGGCATTTTGTCTTATATGATAAACCTTACCATCTGTCATGAAATACAACATGATGTATTCTTTCAAGTAGGTATGGTAAACCATCTGTACAGATTCCAGTTGATTCAATCTCTCAGGAGTTGCTCCAATACCTGGTTCACTCAAGGAAGTTGGATCATTGGTAGTGTTGTGTACTCTTCTTTCATCAGGACTTCCCAATCCAGTTTTATCTCTTGCTTCCTTTCCAGTAACTACTCTTGCTTTAAAACCACTTGCAGTAGTCTTCAAAGATTGAGTTTGTTTTACTTTAGTGAATCCTGGTAGGAGTGTCTTTGATCTATCTTCTGATATCAAATTAACTTGAGCTATGTCAGAGGTTACTTGCTTCTTCTAAATATCAGAACTTACAATTTCTTGACTCTGAACAACTTGAGCCATGTCAGAGGTTGTTTTAAGAACTTTCCTTGAAGTCAGAGCAAGATCATCCTTTTCATCAGTAATTTCTTCATCCTCAGGAGGTACATAAACCTTGATAGGTTCACCAACCTTTTCTTTACCCTTGGATCTTGGATCTATCTGTGGTTGTGATCTAGCCAATGTTGCTTCAGTATTTGTCCTGTCTTTGATCACAGTGCCTTTGAGTTTTGGAAGTGACTTTTTACCAGAAGCTTCAGATTTAGATGTGACTTTCTCTGATTTAAGTCTGGCTTCTTCTTCCTTTAAAATTTCCAAGTCCATTCCTGGATTTTCCTGAAGAAATAATTGTCTTGACATTTCCTCATCAAGATCTAAAAGTTCATCAGAACTTATCCTTTTACCAGCAGCAGAACTTATTATTTTCCCAGTATCAGAACTTGTCCTGTGACTAGCTTGTCTTGATGTGAATCCTCTACCTTGACTATGACCTCTACCCATTCCAGAGCTTCCTTGATCATCTTTTTCATTATCCTTTCCTATCAGTGTCTTGTCAGTCTTGCATTTGGACTTAATCACTTTCTCCCCCTTTTTGGCATCAGCAGGTAGTAGAAGAGAGATAAGCAATTCCACTAAGGATTGGATTTCAGTTAGTTGTGATTGCTGAGAAGCTTGATTTTTCAGAATTTCATCAATCTGAGCTTGTTGATGATCTTGAGTCTTCTCAATATAAGTAATCCTGTCAATGGTAGGTTGGAAGAACTTTTTCTTATCAATTTTCCAAACTTGTTCCTGTTTGATAAAGTTCTCCTGAATCTTGTGTAACTCTGCATGAGTAGTTGAATGAAGACCTTGTAGATGTTTAGTACTCAATGCAGTGACTCTAAGCTGGGTTTTAAAATCATCAGAATTTAACATTTCATCAGCTTTAGTCAAGTGCTCAGCAAGATGCTTTTCAGTTGGAACACATGAAACTGAGTTCCATTCCTTAGTCCACTCCTGACCTGCAGGAGTTTGACTCCAAGGTACTGGTGCTTTTCCGATAACAAACTTCTCAACTAGTTCAGACTTAGGAAGAGTCTGTTGAGGAGTATGTCCTGAAGGACCTGCTTCATCAGCATCTACAGTTGGAGCAGCATCACCAGTATCTTCAGCATTTGCAGCATCAGAACTTAAAGAATCAGTATCTTCTGATAAGACAATAGTGTGAGTAGCAATGGAGGCTTCAGCATCCTCTAATTGCTGATCTTGTTCTAAGTTCTGATCAACAGCCATATCTTGATGCTCACCTAAATTCTGATCATCAGCATCTTGATGTAGAGAAGGTGTTGTTGATAACTCTAGAATTTGAACAGCATCAGTAATAGGTGTTGTGGAAGGATTATTTGCTGTTGGAGCTTCTAAGAGAATTACTGCAGACACAACCAAGTTTTGAACATCAATATCAGCACTTGTGCCTGGATCAACAGAAGACACAGAAGGTGTGTTAGCCTTTTCAGAAACAGCTTCCTGAGATGGAGTTGATGGAGAAGAAGTGACTGGAGCAAATTCCTTGTCTTGTGAGATCAGAGATTCCTGATCCCCTTCCTTAGCTGCTTCCTCTTCATCATCTGAAACTGGCCTTTTTGCCCTCTGTTTCTTGTATCTCTTTGTTAATTTGGATTCCTTGGGAGTTTCAGGAACTGTCATTCTTCTAAGCCGTTTGAGAAGCCTAGATCCCCCAATTCCAGAATCCTTCTGAGAAGTCACTTTCTCAGCTTCACCTACAACAGGTTCTGAAGAAGGAACCTGTTCCTCAGTATCAGATTCATCTCTCAGTACAGTCCTCCTCCTCTTTTGAGGTGTTTGAGGAATAGTTTTTATCCTCTTTGGCTTGGAGGATGAGGGTTGAACAGTCTGTGAAGTAGAGAGATAGGATTTGAGATAAGTCCTGAGGGTAGGTTGAGTAGTATGAGTGGTAGGTGCTGAGAATGATGGTTTTTGGGTGTTTGTGGTTGGTTGGACATCAGAGTAAACAGATCTATAAGTATCAGGATCAACATTTACTAGGATCTGTTTTACAGACTGAGGAATCTGTAATGGTCGAACCACTGTTTTCTTAGTATCAGCATTTACCAGATCCTTAAAGTATCGTTTTGCAACTCTAAAAGGTGGGGTTGAGGAACTGACTAATTGAGGTTCATCAGTACAAAAAGTATATATAAGTTGACAGAATCTAGCAAAATAGACAACATTTCTATCCTCTGTCATCCTATCCCCAATAAAACCAATTATTCCAGTTGCAAAATCAAAATGAGTTTGATGGATAATAGCATACCCTATGTGCTGACTCAGAATTGGAATAGCATCAAAATTTGAACATTTGTTCCCAAAAGCTTTGGTGATGCAGTCAAAGAAGAAACTCCATTCTCTTCTGATATTAGCCTTTTTTAACTGCCCAAGCTTTGCCAAACTCTTTTCATATCCCAAATCAGCCATTAACTCCTGAAGTGCTGATTCCTCTAGAGTTGAAAAAGTACAATTTTCTGGGAGATGTAGAGCTTTGTGTATTGTACTAGGAGTGACTGCATAAGATGAATCACCCACTTCAAAAACAATACTGGGAGTGCCATGTTTACCACCATCATCAAAGTGCCCAGTCCGCCAAAATGTCAGAACTTGACTCGAAAAGACTTCAGGCTGAGTTAATGCATACCCAATCTCACTGTGTGCAAGAAGATCTTGCACAAAATGTAATTCAGATGGAGCTTCAACATGATCAAGAATTGCAGCATAGTTGTTTGGAACAAACTTAGCTCTATCAATGATTAAATCCTTAGGTGCCATGTGAAAAATTGAGATTCAAAAGTGCCTGTTAGGTGTTTGATAAGATGTCTGTATGAAAAACCAACGTGAGAAGAAAGAGAGTAAAAGTAAAAGTAAGTAAATAGAAAAAATATGAAGAAAATAAAAGATTAAAGAAATCCTCTCTCTGTTGTACTTATACTCTGAATAAAAATGTTACCGTTGGACACCTGTCAGACATGCAGTAATAACGGATAGTTACTGGGCTCGAGAAAACAGGAATCATTACTTACCCAGTTGCCTGTTTCCAAGGAAAAACCGTTCCACTTACCCAGATATTCCATTAATCAAGGTGAAACAATTTTAATTCAAAATTGAAACTGTTCCCACTGAGTTAATTATTTTCACTGCATCATTAATATTCTGAAAGTAAATCACATAAAAATGACCAAGATAAATTAGATGAGTAAGTGCTGATAAACAAAAATTCAGAACTTAAATTAAAACAGAATTTATATGGTCATCAGAATATCAATCAGGATTTATCAATGCATTACCAAATATCTTAGAGACAAAATCTTGAAGCAAAAACAAATTTCATTAATATATCAAGAGAATACATTTATGAAATGGAAATTACATCAGTACTTATACAAGATTTCCCTAAGCTACTAAACCTAACATCAACAGCCTTAGTCCTAGCTAAGAAGTCTGACAAAGCTGATGATGAAGAAAAACAGGAAAAAGACAAGATTAAATCATTTCTTCTTCTTCCTACTCTCGACAAACAGAATGGCGAGTCTGATGATTCGCTCTTGCTGGCGGAGAGCTGCCAGTCTTTCCTCCTCCAATCGCTCCAAATGGCGATGGTAATCCATATAGAAGAATAGGAGGTGGGTCAGTACCTCCTGTGGGACAGAGTCCCATATCTCCTCAGGAATGGCTGTGACATGCCATTCCTGCTGCCATTCGGCACAGCTTAGCTCCATATTGAAGTTTTGGTAGTTCAAAAACATGTTGTATCTGACCATTGTGTTTTTGAAAGAAAAAGTATGAAGATAAGTGTGTGAGAAGAATTTAATGGGAAGGCTGATGTGAAGTGGCTGCTTATATAGGCAAGAGAATGCCAGGAGACGTAAAAGTATTTAATGCTGACAGGTAAAATTAATTCTACCTAGTCTCCCTAGACTTTGAAAAAGAATAACATTCATTGGAAAGAGGAAACATGGTTTAAAGCGCACAAGAAACAAGTAACAGTGGACTGTTCAAGTACAAATACCATTAACCCTAACCATAGTGACTATTAATCTTCCACTTTAATATATTCAAATATTAACTGAGACTGTTATCAAATTTTATTCACAGATAAGTCAAGTAAAACATTAGACTGTAATATCAGAACTTAGACTTATATCAGAACTTAACAGTCATCAGAACATAATTTCTTAACTCGAAAAAGGAATGCCTATCTTAGTAAGTCCTCATACAAGTTCTGAGTTATACTCTTCAGAACTTAATCATCAGATTATGCAACCAGAGCTTGTCCTCAGAATTTGTGCAATAATGACACAATGACTGTTTATCTAAAATAACATAGACCTCCACAGAAATTTTCATCATTCAGATGGAGTGATTAGTGTGTGCATTAAGATAAATAACAGACAAAGAGTAAAGTCTGATTCACTTTAGTACATCTTAGAAATAAGGCATAACTAAAATTTTGCTAAAGAGCTGTCATTGTCCTGAAACCTACTGATGAATGAGTTCATGCTTGAGTCCACCTCAACTGTTTTGTGCTAATTTTATGCATCTTTTGAAATTCTATTTTACAGTGGCTTCTCAGTGTAAGTGAGTCACGACTGCTTATCAGAATTTATGCTATTATCAGAGTATTTCTCCAGTAATCATAGAGTGTGAAAAGTCACCAAGAAAATATTTTGCTTTTCTAATGCATATTTACTTAATACCAGCAATGCACTTGGGTCGTCCCTTCCACATTTTTACTCTAGATCTCAAAGGAGTACCTGATTTTATTCTTTGATCTTTTTGCTTTTTCTTTTGATAAGTGAGGTTTATCAGCACTTAGTACATTCAGCAGTTTTACTATTATCAGAACTTAACAGATGAGTAGCATTATTCTAATTTGTAACTTAGTAATAAGATAAACAAAGTAAACTCAACTAAGCTCAATTATCAGAATTTGCTAGTGTCATAAGATTTCCACTGAAATAATTACTTCTTACATGGAATCATTTGTTTATTGAAGACTACTAGGTCAGTATCTGGCACAGTTATCCTCATAGGATTGAGTAGTTACTTGAACAGACATATCACTTATCAGAGTTTAGAAACATATATCAGACAACAATCAGTACTTAAACGTGTATTTCAATTAAGCACGGAATAAACAAAGAGATTACATTCTGTAAATACTGATCATAAAATCTGATGCATCAGAACAAAACTAGACAGATTTAGAAAAAGAACCTGAAACCATTCCAAGTTCATTTACCAATCTTGTAAAAGTGGCTTCACATAGTGGTTTTGTGAAGATATCTGCTAGTTGTTGATCTGTTGGAACAAAGTGCAATTCCACTGTACCTTCATCCACATGTTCCCTTATGAAGTGGTACCTGATGCTGATGTGTTTTGTCATAGAGTGTTGAACTGGATTAGCTGTCATAGCAATAGCACTTTGATTATCACAGTAAATAGGGATTATGAAATATGTTAACCCATAATCCAGTAACTGATTCTTCATCCAAAGAATCTGTGCACAACAGCTTCCTGCAGCAATATACTCTGCTTCTACAGTTGATATGGAAATTGACTTTTGTTTCTTGCTGTACCAAGAAACCAATCTGCCTCCAAGAAATTGGCAGCTTCCACTTGTGCTTTTCCTGTCAATTTTGCAACCTGCAAAATCTGCATCTGAGTAGCCTATTAGTTTAAAATATGATTCTCTAGGATACCATAATCCCAGAGCAGCTGTTCCTTTAAGATACTTAAAGATTCTTTTCACAGCTGTTAAGTGAGGTTCTCTTGGATCTGCTTGAAATCTTGCACAAAGACAGGTAGCATACATGATATCAGGTCTACTAGCAGTTAGATAGAGTAGAGAGCCAATCATACCTCTGTAGTCAGTAATATCTACTGATTTACCGGTATCCTTATCCAGTTTTGTTGTAGTGGCCATGGGAGTGGATGCACTTGAACAATCTTGCATTCCAAATTTCAGCAAGTTTCTGGTGTACTTGGTTTGACAAATAAAAGTGCCTTCTTCATTCTGCTTGACTTGAAGGCCCAGAAAATAGCTAAGTTCCCCCATCATACTCATCTGATATCTTGATTGCATTAATTTGGCAAACTTCTTGCAAAGTGTGTCATTTGTAGACCCAAAAATGATATCATCAACATAAATCTGGACCAGAAGTAAGTCCTTTCCATGGTTGAGGTAGAACAGTGTTTTGTCTATTGTTCCTCTGTTGAATCCACTTTCCAGAAGAAACTGAGCTAAAGTCTCATACCATGCTCTAGGAGCTTGCTTAAGTCCATAAAGTGCTTTATTAAGCCTGTAGACATAATCTGGATGTTTGGTATCTACAAAGCCTGGAGGTTGTTCAACATATACCTCCTCCTCCAATTCTCCATTGAGAAAAACACTTTTCACATCCATTTGAAAGACAGTAAACTTTTTGTGAGCAGCATAAGCCAAAAATATCCTTATGGCTTCTAACCTAGCAACTGGTGCAAATGTTTCATCATAATCAATTCCCTCATGTTGAGAATATCCTTTTGCAACCAGCCTTGCCTTATTCCTTGTAATTATGCCATCACTGTCAGTTTTGTTTCTGAATACCCACTTTGTACCAACAACAGATCTATTCTTTGGTCTTGGCACTAGGGTCCAGACTTTGTTTCTTTCAAATTCATTTAACTCTTCCTGCATTGCTTGCACCCAATCAGCATCTTCAAGAGCTTCTTCAACTTTCTTTGGCTCAGTCTGAGAGAGAAAAGAATTGTAGAGACATTCATTTGAAATACCTGTTCTAGTTCTGACACCTGCATCAGGATTTCCAATTATCAAATCAGGTGTATGTGATTTTGTCCACTTTCTTGCAGATGGAAGGTTTTCTCTAGAACTGGATGCTCCCCCATGATCCATGCTATCCTCATTTTCATTTTCTGATGCTCCCCCTGAAACTATGCTCTCTGAGTTTGATTCTTCAGTATTTAGATTTTCAGCACTATCAGAACTTGGCTTATCAGAACTTGACGAATCAGAACTTGAAGAGCCAGATGCATGTTCTGATGTTTCTTGAGATGTGGTAGGATCTTGAGTATGCTCCCCCTGCATAGGTGCATCTTCTTTTGACGTAGTCGCCTCAGTTTCAATAACATCAGAGTTTAATCCATCAGAGTTTACAGTATCAGGACTTAGACTGTCAGGATTTTCAGTATCAGAATTTGAGTCTTCATTTTCAAATCTCAGCTGATCATGGTCAATGAAATCTTCAAGACCAGTAATCTTCTTGTCATCAAAAGAGACATTGATAGATTCCATGACCACTTTTGTTCTCAAATTATAGACTCTGAAGGCTTTTGTGGAAAGTGGATATCCAACAAAGATTCCTTCATCAGCTTTTAGATCAAACTTTGATAGCTGTTCAGGATGAGTCTTGAGAACAAAACACTTGCATCCAAATACATGAAAGTATTTCAGATTTGACTTCTTTTTCTTCACCATCTCATATGGTGTTTTTCCATGCTTGTTAATGAGTGTTGCATTTTGAGTAAAACAAGCAGTCTGCACAGCTTCAGCCCAGAAATAGGTTGGAAGCTTTGCTTCTTCAAGCATTGTTCGTGCAGCTTCAATGAGAGTTCTATTCTTCCTTTCAACAACTCCATTTTGCTGTGGAGTTCCAGGAGCAGAAAATTCCTGCTTTATTCCATAGTTTTTGCAGAACTCTTCCATTATCAAATTCTTGAACTCAGTGCCATTATCACTCCTTAAAATTTTCACAGAGTCTTTGACCATTTTATCCAGATGTTTGACATGATCAATCAAGATAGATGCAGTTTCACTTTTTGTGTGCAAGAAATACACCCATGTGTATCTGGTGAACTCATCCACTATGACCAACGCATACTTCTTCTTTGCAATAGACATGACATTTACTGGACCAAATAGATCAACATGTAGTAGATGATAAGGCTCAAGAATTGATGATTCAGTCTTGCTCTTGAATGAAGATTTTCTTTGTTTGGCCTTCTGACAGGAATCACAAAGACCATCAGGAGCAAATACTGACTTTGGCAGTCCTCTCACAAGATTTTTCTTGACCAGTTCATTTATATTGTTGAAATTTAAATGAGAGAGTTTCTTATGCCAATTCCACCTTTCTTCAATTGATGCTCTACTCATCAGTCAGATTGCAGAACCATCAGTACTTGTTGAAAGCTTAGCTTCATAAATGTTACCACGCCTGTATCCTTTCAGAACAACTTTGCCTTTAGATTTACTCACAATTTCACAGTGTTCTTCAAAGAAATCAACATGATAACCTCTGTCACAGATTTGACTTATACTCAGTAGGTTGTGTTTAAGTCCTAAGACCAGAGCTACTTCTTTAATTATGACATTTCCAAGATTGATATTGCCATATCCCAATGTTTTTCCAATGTTGCCATCTCCATAAGAAACACTTGGGCCAACTTTCTCCACAAAGTCTGATAGCAGGGCCTTATTTCCAGTCATATGTCCTGAACATCCATTGTCTAGAACTAGAATATTTTTCTTATTGCCCTGCAATCACAAAGACCACTAATTATTAGTTTTAAGGACCCAGACTTGCTTGGATCCTTTGGCCTTATTAAGTTTGTTAACATTTGCAGCGGATTTAGCATCAGAGTTTATGTTAACATTTTTCTTATCAGAACTTACACTATCAGACTTTGAATCAGGATTTACACTAGAAGGAACAATGGAAAATTTCTTCAAAGAAGGTTTTATTTGATAATAATCATAGTACAAACTATGATATTCCTTACAAGTATAAATGGAATGCCATAAACTACCACAATGAAAACAAGGATTTTGTGGTTTATATCTAACAGACTGACTCTTAACTCCTGATTTTGAAGGTAAGGAGTTAATATTCTTATTCTTCCTGCAAAAAGAAGCCAGATGGTTAGAACTTCCACAGTTATGACATGTTTTCCTAGGAGCATCAGGAACAGGTTTATAATTATTGCTTTTATTCATACCTTCCTTTCCATTCCTATTTTTCCTAGGTGATTTTACCTTGTTTGCATTCTTAACATCTTTCAGCTTATGCTTAAGCTGCTTTTTTGTCATTAAGCCTATGTTCACTTCAGCTGTCTTTTCCTGTTTTAGTTTGTCAGAAGTTAACTCCTTTGTAACTTCTGATTTCTCATTTTCAGACTTTACAGTTACAAACTTAACAGGTTTTAACTTTGGCTTTTGCTTATCAACAGGCTTAATTTCTTCAGTTCCTTTATCATTCTTATCTTCTCCATAACCTAAGCCCTCTTTCCAGTTTCCACTACTTAGCAAATTTTGAGTTGTTTTGCCAGAGTTAGTCCAAGTCCTGATAATCTCTCTTTCCTTTTCTAACTCAGTTTTTAGAGATTCATTCATTTTTAGCACTTCATCCCTAACATAAAAAGCATCATCTCTATCCTTCTGAGTTTGATGGAACATGACTAACTCTTTTTCTAAGAAATCATTTCTTTTCTTAAATGCAAGATTTTCAGAAGTTAATCTTTCACATGTTAAAGTTTGATCTCTATAACTAACAAACATGGTTTTAAGATATCTTCTCAACTCATTAATATCATTAGTATGAAAAGCATAAGTAGTCTGAGGTACCTTTGTTTCAGCAGCTTCAGAACTGCTCTCAGCACTTTCTTTATCAGCATTTGCCATCAATGCATAGTTTTCCTCACTTTCAGAGTCTGAGGTGTCTGTCCAGCTTTTCTGCTTTGTGACAAGAGCCTTGCCTTTGTCACCCTTTACCTTCTTGCAATCAGGAGATATGTGGTCTTTCTCACCACAGTTATAGCATTTAACATTGGTGTAATCTCCTCTGTCAGACTTTCCTCCTCTGCCTTCAGATCTTCTGAAATTCTTCTTATCAGAACTTATGCCTTTCCTGGAAAACTTCTTTCCCTTCCTGAACTTCCTGTATGCAATCTTTGTGATTCCTTTCACCATAAGAGCACACAGCTTCATCATCTCCTCATCAGCATCAGTCTCAGGCAAGCTTTCAGAATCTGAGTCATCATCACTTTCAGAACTTGATGACTCAGTTTCAGACTTTATGACAAGAGCTTTACCCTTGTCTTTCCTTGAGGAAGCTGCTTTGGGGAATTCTTCTTCAGCCTTAAGAGCAACTGTCCTTGACTTTCCTCCTTTCCTCTTGCTTCTTTGTTCCATCTCAAGCTCATGAGTCTTGAGCATTCCATAGATTTTGTCAAGAGTTGTTTCATCAAGATTGTAGTTGTCTCTTATTGTCGTTGCCTTCAAATCCTAGCATTCAGGAAGAGCTAACAGGAACTTAAGGTTTGAATCTTCAAGATCATACTCTTTATCAACCAATGACAAATCATTCAAAAGTTTGACAAATCTATCATATAAATCATTCAATGACTCATTAGTCTTTGAGTCAAAGTGTTCATACTCTTAAGTGAGTATTGTCTTCCTGTTCTTCTTAATTGTCTCAGTTCCCTGACACCTTGTTTCCAGAGCATCCCATATCTCCTTAGCAGTCTTGCAGTTGATTACCCTGTTTGACATTACATTATCAATGGCACTATGCAGTAAGTGTCGTACCTTGGCATCCTTAGCAATTGATGCTATATCTTCAGCAGTATAATCACTCTTCTCCTTTGGTACGGTCTTTGTTGCTTCACCTGCAACTGCAACAACGAGCTTGGTTGGTTTGTAAGGCCCTTCCTTGATTCTATCAAGGTATTCTGGATCTGTTGCTTCCGGGAACATGGTCATCCTTACCTTCCATATGGGATATTCAGATGGTCTCAGTTTGGGAACCCTGATATTCTCATACCGACTTTGAATTTGTGGCTTTGGAGGTTCTTCAGTTCTGGTAGGCTTAGTTGGAGTTTCTGTGTCAGACATGATTGTGTTTGGATTTTTAGTTGTATATGTGTTAACAGATTGGCTCTGATACCACTTGTTAGGTCACACACACTGTAGAGGGGGTGAATACAGTGTATAATACAATCAAATCAAACTTTAATATATTAAGTAACAGAAAACAAACTTTATTGAAACAATAAACTCTGTTACAGTATGGAACTGTTACCTCTCAGTGATGAACAAATATCACGAGAGCTGCTAGGGTTACAATGAATAAACTTCTCGAATATATGATAACACTTATAGTGTAAACCCTATGTCTGTGTTTATATACTACACAGTTACAAGATAATCGCTAATTGATATGGAATATAATTCTGCTTCCTAAAATATATCAATCATATATCTTTTCTTCCAAGTATTCCATTCTTCACGGAATTCCTTCTTCATGCATATCTCTTCTTATGTTTATCTCGATCTTCTTTCCTTTAATCAGCTATTGTCCTTCTCTGATCATCCTTCAGCACTTAAGTTCTGATATCTAACTTCTGATGAGTATCTCCTGATAATATAAGTACTGATATCCTTAAGTCCTGACTTCCAGTATAAGTACTGATTTGTCCTGTTAAGTAAGATCTGAAATCTAAACATAAATTATATTAGCCATGACATTATCAAATATATCTAACAGAGTTGAGTTATGAAATCGTATGGGTAGAATATGATAGTGGTGTTGTGTTAACCGAGACGATTGTCTGAATTAGGGTATTTCAACCTTGCAGGTTATAGTCAGAAGTCCCGAGACGTGACGTTGGACTAGGAATGATCTAGTGATTAATTATCAAACTCAACAAGATTCCAATCGAAGGACATGAAGGATAGGGTTGTATCCAAAATGGGATAGAAGTTTGACGATAAAGATAATGTAAGAACCCAAATTTTTGATATCATAAAAGACCTTTATGAATAGTAATATAATACTTGAATTTTTGAGACCTTGTAAAACTTTTAAAGAATAGTAACCCTGACGGACGGGAAAAATATTTGAGCCCACACTATGTAGTGCATGAGAAAATGAGTTTCGGAGTTGATATTATGATTATACGTACCAAATGAGTGTATGTAAACGCTATTAGTTTTCGAAGAAAACGAACTTTGAAAAACGATTGTATTTATGACTCATCAAGGATTACGGGAATCCCAATATAATTATGAGATTAAAACCCTACAGATTTATATTCAAGTATGAAAATTCAAAATATAAGGAATAAATACGAAAGGAATTACGTCGCGAACCATTTACGAGTAAGTATTACGAAAACGTTTAAGCAACCGAGCGAACGCGTAAACGATTAAATAAACGTAACGCACTAACTAACCATGGTAAGAGAGTAACCATGGTTAGTTCATCAAATAGTGAGCTAACCAGAGGATGATCAAGCAAGCTAGCCAAATAGTGTGCTAAGTTAACACATGTAGTTTAGCTTGTGAGCTAGCAAGCTACTTGGATTTTGTCCCCAAGATTTGCAACAAGGAATAAACCTAGAATGCTATACTAGGAAGAATAAAAATCAAGTGGAAGATATCACCACCCCATTTCCTAGAAGCACCCAAGGAAGCAAGCATAAATATCCCCCCTCCACATTGCTTCCATTCGGCAAAATCAAGAAAAGGGGAGAAATTCAAATTCAAAACTCAAAATCTAGCCATGGTAAAATCATCCCATTAATTCTCAAGCTTCCTAACAATCAAACTATGGTAAAAAAATTCTTTTATCTCTTTTTATCAAGGTTTGATGGGTAAAATAAAATCAAGAAAGTCACTAGTGAATACTGTGAATAGTAACCCCTCTTTGGTTTCTTGATTTCAATGGTGGTTTTAGGTTCCAAAAATCATACCAAGCACTTCCAAGCCTCCACCATCCTCAAGAACACATCTCAATATTTCAATAAAGGTAAAAATCTTTGGCCCAAATTTATTTAAGATTCATTTTTAAGATCCATTTAATATGTGGTAGTAAACCTAGTTTAAGAAGTGGTATTGTTGAAATCTTGGTGTTTAAGTTAAGTAGGCTTGAGGTTGATTGTTTTTGCCTCAAGAACATGATGTTCTTGAGAGAAGTTTGTGTGTTGATGATGAAATGATGATTGTTGGTGGTTGTGTTAAGAGTTAGGGCGTAAACGAAACCCCGATCGTAAACGTAACTCCGTTAAAACCAACAAATCGTAACTTTAAGTTTCTGCAGAGAGTGCCGAAGTTGTAAACTGTAGTTTCTTAAAAATACTCCTTTTTTATGATAGAAAATGTTATAAGGATCGTTTAGGCGCTTGAGTCGCTTGATTCTGATTTACGGATCAAAAGTTATGACCGTTTTACTAAAAGTGATTTACGCGACAAAAACTGCTACGAATTACGAACTTTGAAAATATAAAGGATCGACTTAAAAGTGTTCATAAATCATGAAATTTTTACAGAGAGTAAAATATTTAGTTTCCTAACTGCCATAAAATAATGATTTCTCAATTTTATAAAAATATCGAAGTCGAGACCGCGCGAGTAGAAACCGTAAGAATCCATAAGCGGAGCCGACGACGATAAAGAGAATGAACCTAAGATACTTAGAAAAATGAAGCGACCATGATGTGAATAAGGACTTAAAGGAATAATAAGGGTAGTATAAGTTGAGAGGGTGCATAATAAGTAGCGCATGAGTGTGAGTCGCCGTAAATTAGGACGGGACCTAACGAAAAGAATTGTGTTTATGGCTATAGATTTCCGAGCGGAACCTAGAGCATCCTCCATCTCGAGATACCCAGGCAAGTTTTCAAACCCTACCTTTTAAGAACTGTTGTGTTGTGAATATTTTACAAAACTGTGATATATGCATGAGATTGCTTTAAACTGTTTTACGAAGTTTGAGATGTATTACATTACTCAATTGTTGATAATTTCTAGTATATGTTCATACCGAGTTCGAAATGTTATATTTAGACCGAGAGTCGGTCGGTGTAAGCTTATAAAAACCCGGAGGTATCCCGGAGGAGTTTATAATTGAGAACGTTAATGCTAGCGAGTAGCGTGGCGTGTATATATTTTAGACCGAGGATCGGTCAGTAAAAATTGATGAAAACCCAGAAGTATTCCGGAGGTGCATTATTTAAGAATATTAGCGCTATAGTAGAGCGTGATGTATAAGTTGTAAGACCGAGAGTCGGTCAGTTTTGTTTCTATAAAATAAAAACCTTGGAATCATTTCGGTGATATTATAGGAAGATTACAAGTCCAGAGTAGTACATTTTAAAGGGACTCAACGTCCACTTGCAAACATTAAAAATACCTCAAACTTTTATTAAAACGATTTCCTAACGATCATATTCCCTCAACTATATTTTATTGTTCGAATAATAAATATTATGTACCTATTCTTTTATCATGGAAGTAGTATACCCCAACAATTATTTATTTCAAACCTGATTAATCATTTAAGATTATTGACTACGTAGACATAAACTAGTTGAGGAAGATTATTTTTAAATATTCTTTTAAAGAGTAAACTCATTCGAGGTTTATTTATTTATCGAGTGTTATTTAATTAATTATTATTCTTAAAGGGTTTATTAATGATTTAAAAATCATAGATCCTGATTTAAAATATACTTCCTGATTTTCGGAAAAATCATTCGGATAATTTCAGAACGTCGAAGAATATTATCTCGGCTTATTTTAAATATTTTAAATATAGTTTCAAAAGAAACTCCCCCTTATCTAATTATCTGTTGACAACGGTCAACTCACATCCTTAGTACTTCCTCCGAAAATCTCGGAAGTACGTATATACATATATATATTTATATCTTAGTAAGAAAAACTGTTTCTATCAACAAGCAAAATGCTTGGGGAACTTCGATGTGGTTCGAATTCTCGAGATTGATAGAATTCTTTTAAAAGGACAAGGGAGGGGTAGACTCTGGTACTATGTGTGCTAGATGGACTACCAAAGGTATCGCAGGCGAAGGTACTCTGTGTACTCAAGAACTAATGAAGTATGTGTATACCCAAAAATGGGACACGTAGCCCGAATGCGGCAAGGGTGATAACCGGGATACGAAGGTGTCGTCCTTCTACTAGTAGAAAAGGTTACTTTTATCGTAGTACGACTGATCATCGTATGCGGTGGCTCCAATGAATGTCCTATTCTTCCAATTGGAATTGTGATACAATACTATAACCCAAGCCTAGGTGTTGGGTTTACTATTAAGGTATTCGCAGGTTAATAAAATCCACCAAAGGATTATTTTCGTAAAAGGTGTGTATCACCAAGGGAAACTATTTTTGAATAAAACATAACTATCAAATATGATGTTTTACGTGAGTTTATCATATAATCATTTTCATACTGTACATTATTATGTTGGGCATTATAGCTCACTCTTGCTTTCTTTTAAATGACACAACACAACAGATAACCAGTATGTCGGTGTGGGACTTAGTCACTTGCAGTCATGGGGAGGATCCCTGGCAGCTTTTTCTCAGGTGTGCTAGAGTATCAGATAAATATAAGATATCAGTCGTAATTATTGTAACTTCATGTAGAGGTTATAAATAATTGTTTGAGATCCTATAAAGTACATTTGAGTGTAATAAAAGAAGATTACATTTTGTACGTCATTTCTAAGGCTATACCTTGTGTGTGTGAGTATGAGATTGGGGTCTGTTGGATAATTGAATCAATACCAGGTTACACATGAGTGAAGGATGGCGTGACGACCCAGATTCCTGACCCCGGATTTGGGGGCGTTACAGATAAACGTTCAAGGCAATCCAAAAGTCAAATATTAATAGTGGTTAAAGCTCATCGAGGCAAGTATTCCTGATTTTTCTTTTAAATTACTGCAATTATTTCTTCGTTCCTATTCTAAGTTCAGAATAGTTAAATGTTTTACATTTCTCTGTATTTACTCTGATTATGCATATTCCTTTCATTATAATTCCTGTAATTCGATTGCTCTCTTGAGCAAATACCCATTCTTTCGGGTTATTTGTGAACCCTGAATTAGGATGTTTTGAATTCAAAATGATTTGACCTTAAAACACTCTACGGCTGGATGGTTATTGTGAGGACCAGTGATGAGCTGGATCCTATGGGCCGGGAATGGACCGGACCCTTGGGCAATAATGCCTAGGTACCTGAATGGATCTATACGGTTGAGTATAGATCTACATTATATCCTGGCTGATCAGCAAGGTATAGGTGTGAACTAGTGTCCAGTCTAATTTGTTGTTGATTGCCATTAACGGCATTCTCTCTCTCGAAAGGTTTTATGATTCCAAAACTGGACAAAACCCTGATTCAGGAGATGAATCTTGGAATCGCTTGTCACTTTTGGATTTATAATTAAAGGCTGGTGACAGCCAACGTTTATTCGCTCAACTCACTCAAATAAATAGAATTATTTAAAATTGTTAAAGCTTTTGTCCGGAAAATTCCTTTGATATTAATATTTGAAACTCAAATTATATACTTGCTGGGCATTTTTGGCTCACTCTTGCTTTGTAAATTCTTATTTCTTTCTGAAGCAGATAAGGATAATAGTGAATAGCTTTCGTTAGACAGCAGAAGTTAGAGAAATCTCCGCTGCGAGAAAATGAAGATGTTAGGAAAATATGCCAAGGACATTAGCATAAAGGTATTTGTACTTGTATTGTAGTCGATGTGAATTGTAGAAAGTTAGATTCTTGTTTCATACCATAACCTGTAAACGATCCAGATTCAAGGGGTTAATTGAATATTCTTTTGTTTTATGTAAAGATTGTTAAGTGACACCAAATCTTAACCCCAGATTTGGATTATTACAGACTTAAGTGTAACACGCAAGTGATATAATTCTGTAGACATGTCATTTGTTGCATCATTACACTCAGCTTTAGATAAATGTGAAAGGTTAGTGGTGATTACCTGATTACTTGAAAAACTTGTCTTTGTTTCATATGACTTGGCCATTAGGGCTAGATTGACATAGCTGACATTTTCATCCTCATCCAAACCATCTACTGCCCAGTCATTTTCTTGTGTAATAAAAGCTCTTTCCTTTTGTTTGAGCAACTCAAAATACTTCTGTTTATAATCCACAGGCTCAAACTTCTTCTTGTTGGAATCTGACTTTCTACACTCACTGGCAAAGTGCCATGCCAAGCCACATTTGAAACACTTGAATTTTGATTTATCCACCATGTTTCTATTTGGCTTAGCTGCTCCAAAGTTCTTCTTGAACTTGAGCTTGGCAAATCTTCTGGAAAGAAATGCAAGATGTTCATCAATATCATCCATATCATCTTGGCTCAAAGAATCTTCATTTTTTGCTACCAATCCCTTGCCCTTGTTTTCACAGACCTTTGAAATAGACTCAATAGCTTCTATCTTCATCTCCTTCTCTTTCTCTAACTCAGCAACCAATGCATTGGACCCCCCTTTCTTTTTCCCTTTCTCCATTCTTTCATCTAGCTCTATTTCAAGCTTATAAGTCTTTAGAATGCCATATAGTCTCTCTACTGTAAACTCCTTGTATTCTTGTGAATTTATCAAGGAGACTGTCATTGGTTTCCATTCTTTTGGAAGGGATCTCAGGAATTTGAGGTTAGAGTCTTTGGTTTGGTAGACTCTTCCATGCAGCTTTAGAGCATTTAGTAGCTTTTGAAATCTACTAAAGATATCAGTGAGAGTTTCACCTTCTTCACAGTGGAAATGCTCATATTGCTGAATTAGTAACTGCATCGTATTTTCTCTAACTTGTTCAGTGCCATCACAAATTATTTAAATGGTGTCCCAAACCTCCTTGGCTGTCTTGCAATTGATGATATTGTCAAACATGTCACCATCAACTCCATTGAAAAAGATATTCATGGCCTTCTTGTCTTTCCTGACTTGTTCAATATCAGGATCTGACCATTCAAGCCTTGGCTTGGGAATAGATGGCTCATTTCCAGTTGCAGCTCTCATTGGTACATGAGGACCTCTCTCTATGCAATCCACATAGGCCTCATCTTGAGAAAGTAAATGAAGATGCATCTTTACCTTCTAGTGATGGTAATTATCTTTGTCCAGAAAAGGAATCTTGACTCAAACATCCTTCTTGTTCATCTTGTTGTTTGTTGTGATCTTTAAACTCTTTGTGCTTCAAGAGCTTGCTCTGATACCAATTGTTAGTCCCTAACAATACAACAAGAATTACAGAAGGGGGGGTTGAATGTAATTCTAGCTACTTTTTGAGATTAATGAAAAATGGTTCTATCTTAATAATATATAAGTGTTTGATTTGCAAGGTGCGGAATGAAGAGTTAGATAAATCATAACACAAGTAATAGAAACACAAGTCTTTAAAACTTTCTGGTGGATTTGAATGTATCCACCAGATATATATATATATATATATATATCAAGAGAACCCTGTGAAGATTGAATAGCTCACAACTACTTACAAATATGAACAACTAAACTTATAGAGAAATGCTACTGGATAGAACTTACAATTATTCCTCTGAGAATGTATTTGCTTGGTCTTGTTGTTGTTCTACTTGCTACTCTTGGATTATATATCACCAATATTACATAGTAATAAGACAAGATAATAAAACAAAACCTATCAAGTCTAATACCATGATGTTTCACTACTCTATTCCAGCATCTTTGAATATCTTCATAATAGCATGGAAGTGGTAATGCTTCTTTGTTCTCAAAAACCCAGCTGAATAGGCTGCCACATTCCTTTTGCAAACACTCGACGCATATGATTGTGTTGTCACTGTCAACGGATATTTGAGTTGATCATCCGTCGGGTACATGATTGTCATCAGTCGGGTTGTCTTGTTGATCATCTGTTGGGTAGCTTTGTTGATCATCCGTCGGGTAGCTATTTGGCACTTGACTTCATTTCATTTATGCAGAATTACAAGACATCTTATATTTACAATTAATAAACCTATTCTGCATATCTAATTAAAGTCAACATGACTTATATGCTACTACAGAATCTATACAAAGATGTTTACAGAAATGTGCTACATGACTTATTGTTACATAAGCTTCTCACTCGATGGATGTCAAATCATCATCCGTCGGGACTATATTGAGTCATCCATCGGGACTATATTTGATCATCCGTCGAGTGCTACATTTTTCACTAAGTTAAATCTACTAAGGTATTTTGTTAATATAATCATCAAGTTCATAACATATTCCCAACATTATTGTATTTCACGTTTCTACTTGTGTTTTTGAATGTATTTTTTGGTTCATTCTACCACGTTGAATGTAGTTTTCGTCATCGTAAGATGTCACATACTTTGATAGTATTTTGTAGACATTCATTGTATATGTTGAGTGCTATGTAATTGTTCACTTGTGAGGTAAAAATATTCTAGATAATTCTAAAAGACAAAAATGTCTAGATAAGATGTTTTTTCTAAGTGAAAGTATTACTTACGTGATTATGTATAACAAAGTTTTTCTTTTGTCATCATTATGTATTTTTACTCGTTAATTTTTCTTTTAAATGTAACAGTAGTCGTCAATGTATTTCCTTTGATTCGTCAATATACGTCGGTGCATGCAGTCGTAGAGTGGTTAAGAGGCCTTTTTCCCTCTTGAAACTCACCAAATTTTACGTCAACTAGGTAGAGTAACGTGAATATGTATAAGTGTTACTTGTCATTGTAATAGATTTAATAGAACTTTCATGTCAAATGCATTCGTTAAATGCTTATAGCATTTTTGTTTGAAGTAGTACAATCGTAGTTGGGTGATAAGGCCTTATATTCGTAATTCGTATATTTGTTTAGCATATATTAGCGTATATTAATATCATGGAGATAATTTTAACAAAGTGGACTTGCGTAAATAAATCTAGTAAGCAAGCATAATTGGTAAATATTTATTTACATAGCAATGTAATTCATGATATAAATCATAAGGAGTTGAGAATATAAACATGGAATCAAGCTTCCTCAAATAAAACATCATAAGTAAAATGTCACATCAAACATAAGCAACCAACGATAATCAACTATGTCCTAGTGACTTATTTATCAAGGATTCCTAAGAACTGGATTTTAAAAGATAGGTTAAGAAACTTTACACGTGATAAAGCTTCAAGTGCAAGGCATTCCAGCTTTTCGGTACTTAGGTGTCGTTCATGCTTGACAACCGGTAAGCCCCACGTCCAATGACAGCATCAATAAAGTAAATCCCTTCCCATGTGTCAACAAATTTTCCTACCATCACATCCACAGTGTTTTGGAATGTCTTCCTTAAGACCAAGTCACCAACACGGAAAGCTCTTATATGGACATGTTTGTTATATGTGTTGGCCACCCTTTGTTGATAAGAAACCAAATGAATATTTTCCATCTCTCATAGTTCATCCACAATATCTTTGTCATATGCCAATTCTATGTTGTTCACGTCAGTCATCAGTAATCCATACCTAGATGTCGGTATCATAATTTATGTTGGTAAGACAGTTTCAGTGTCGAAGACTAAGCTATATGGTGTATGTCCTGTTGACGTCTTAGGAGTTGTTCTGTCCGACCAAAACACCCAAGGCAACTCTTCATCTCATTTTCCTTTGCACAACTTTAGTCTTCTTTTGAGATTGTTAATTATAATCTTGTTGCTTGATTCGTCCTGCCCATTGGATTGAGGATACCTCGGTATCGACTTAATCAATTTGATGTTCCATCATTTGTAAAATGCTTCCATCTTGTCGCTTATGAATTATGATCCATTGTCACAAATGATTTTAGATGGTACACCAAACTTACACAAAATGTTTCTTTTGATGAATGATTTCACTTCCTTTGATGTGACCTGTTTAAATGCCTCCGCTTCGATCCACTTTGAGAAATAATCTGTCACAACCAACATGAACACTTTCTGGCCAGGTGCAGGTGGCATCTTTCCCACAATTTTCATCCCCCATTTCATAAAAGGCCAAGAAGGAATAGACATGTTAAAATGTTCAGACGACTGATGTATGACGGGTGCGTGTCTCTGGTAGGCATCACATCTCCTCGTTAGTCTAGTGCATCCTGTCTTAGCGTCGGCCAGTAATAACCCAAAAGTAGAATTTTTAAAGAGAGGTTTCTTCCGTTGGTGTGATTTCCACACTCTCCTTCGTGTGTATCTCTTAATACCATGTCAGCCTCGTATTTTCTCAAGCATCTTTGAAGCAGCCCTGTAGAAGATTTTTTATATAGCTCATCATTTATGATTATAAATCTCGAAGCTTTCATCCGAAGGGTCCTAGCTTCATTGTTGCTGTTTGGTGTAACACCAAGTTGTAAGTAATCTTTGTATGCTCGAATCCAGCTGTCCATGTCTTCATTGGTATTGTCATCATATTGATTAAGAGCCAATACTTCTATGTCATGAACCAATCTTTCAATAGTAGGCTTTGTGATATGAATAACTAGAATGTTATTGTTAGGTCTCAATATGTTTGTAGAAGGGGGGTTGAATACAAACAATACCGTTTAATCGAATAAAATGCGGAATAAAAAAGTGAAACAAGATTCAAGTTAAATAAATTATTATTAAACTTGAAAGGTGTTACAACAACGGTATCATTTACAAGGGATTAATCTCAAATCAATTATCATAAATCTAGAATAAATTCGACATGAACTTTTTCTATTTTTGCAATAAAAAGATCAAATGCTAAAAGCGATTTGAGATTAAGTTCTAGGGATTTCGATCCGCTAGATAGTTACACAAGAACAAGAAAGGTATTTATAGTGGATTGGATTTAACAATAAATACTAGAAATAAATGATCTGTGAATTTGCAATAAATTCTCTGCAGGTTTCTTTTGTTCTGTGTTCTGCTGAATGATATTCAATACGCTGCTGTCTTTTTAATGATCTGCTTCTGTTGGTTTTGTAAACAAAACACTTCTATTGAATCAGTAAGACTTTTGGCAAGACAATTCTTTTGGCTCAGCATGACAATCCTTTTAACTGGTAAGACTTTCGGTAGGACTATCAAATGAACTAGCAAGACTATCCTCCTCCCAGTGTAACTTTCGGCAAGACAATTATTTGTACTAGCATGACTTTCAGTATGACTATCAATTGTCATACTGATTGTCATATTAGTACAATCAGATTGACTTGTTGAATTTAAATAGATTTTAATCCAATTTAAATTCTGAAAAACCTTAATATTAATTCTGAATTAATTAATCAATTAATTCAATTAATCAATAAATTAATCTGTGCAGATATAATTTATTTTCTTAATTAAATTATATGACTTAATTAATTAATAGAGAATTAATACTAATCTTGAGTAACAACCATTCTTCTGAAAATCTCTGTCAATTACGAATCAATTCCATCACTTCAATGTTGACACTTGATGTACCATCTGGTTCATGAGTGACTAACTTCCGTGATGTTTCTTCATGCCTTAACTTTGATACTCTTGATTTTCTTCAGACTAAATCCTTGTAATTAATTGATACCCTGACGAGATCTCTGTCACTTGATTAAATCCACAATCTTGATTTATATCACTGAGGCTTGATCAATTTCTTGAGCTTCTTCCAGTGAATTAAGTCATCAAGTCTGTAGAAGAACAATGTTACTTAATCCTTTGACATGTGTTACTATGAGAGATCTCTCTGACGATAGAACCACTATTTACTTGTTACATCCTTATTTGAGTTGAGTTAAATCCTCGAATAAACAAATAGGCTATGACATATGCCTTTCAATCTCCCCCTATTTGTTTGTTAGACAATAACAACAAATACCTAGAGGATAACTCAATTAACAAATAAGAAAAAGATATAAATAGTAATGCAAAGTAAATAGCAGAAAAGTTCTGGATTATATTTAACATTTCCAGATTCCAAACGAAATTTACAAGTGAATACATGATAGATATTCCTCTAGCCTGAACATATAACTACATTAGTCTATCTTGATTCATAAAGCTCTAATCATATTACATTGAGTTTTGAGCTAATTGAATTCAGTTGTCTTCTCTTCCGACTTCACCTTCATCCAAATCTTGAAGCAACTCTTTGTCAAAGACACGATCCTTTTCTGAAGTGAAGCTGTCTGGTCTAACTGGTTGAACTCCAACTGTCTTTAGCTTATTCTTGAGTTGATTGTACCTTTTAATATTCTTTTCACAATAAGCTTGAATCAGATCAGTTGTTTGAGTTTTCAACATGGATGAATATCCAGCAGTTCTTAAGTGATGTTCCATCCAGACCAGATGCTTAGCTGAGTAGTCTTTAAGAGATTGTGAATCGAGCTGGCAGATTTGAAGACAGTCAGACTTAAAGAATCTTACCTAATGAGGATTGTTGACCACTTGAGGACTAGCCCTGCTGGCAAACTCTTTGAGCCTTTCTCGAAGAACTTCATTCAACTCTGAGCTTCTTTTGACTTTGTTGAGAAGAACCCAAGTCTCTGACAATGAACGATTCTCAAACAGATGAAGTGACACCTTTAAAGATCCTTCGCTCTGACAATATACAAATATGCTCATCTCATTTAGGGATCTGTCAAAGGCAGCTGTGATCCTTGAGACTTCAGTCTTTATAGCATTCATGTACATGTCATTGTTTGGATTAGAGATCTCCAGCTTGTCCAGAAGATGTAGAAACTGCCTATCATTATTTGTGCTCAGCTGAGGCATATCAAGTACTCTCCTAGCTTCATCCCATTTTTCACCAATCTTCAGTCTGACATCTCTTCTCCTTTCTTGAGCTTTAATGTCATGAAGACGTTGCTTTTGAAGAGTTTCTGTTCTTTGTATGTCTTTCCTCATGTCAATGATCGGGGATACCTTTTTGAGTTCAGCTTCTTTTCTTTTCATCTCTGACTGCTGCTGCTGAAACTCTTTCTCAAACAGAGGATCCACTGAAGCTTCCTCTTCCCATTCTCCAAAATCACTTTCCTCCTCAGCTTCAAAGAAACCATCTTTATCTTCCAAGACTGGTTCAGTGGGAACATCACAAATATCAAAGTCATCATGTTCTCCACTATAGTAGATATCATCAGGCTTCCCTGTGCCTCCAGCAGACGAATCTTTTTCTTTTCCCTTTTCACTTCTCCCTTTCTTCTCCCCTTTAGTTGAGGAATCCTCTACAGACTTTCCCTTAGATCCTCCATGACCTCCATCACCTCCCGAGCCTGAGCCTCCATCAGATGGCCCTTCAAAGAAAATTTTTTGTTCTTCATTGGGACAGTGAGAATTTTTGATCATGAAGTACAAGTGCTTCATCCCTTCATTCAGATGTTCCATACCCGTCTCTATCTTCAGAAATCTAGAGGAATCCAGTGAATGATTCATTTCAACCAAGTCTTCAAGAGAAGTCATTCTTGTATGTAGAGAGCAGAAGTTTGAAATATCGTCAGCTGATAACGTTGGAGATGCATGGATTGAGTTTAGCTTTGGTACAACAGATGTCTTCAAATCTGATATTTCAGTCCTGATAAGAGCCAGCTGATTATTGACAGAGGTGGAAGAAGAAGACCGTTCAACCACTTGTGCTTTGAATGATTTAGCTTCAGCCTGACTTTTTGCAAGTTGTTCCATGAGATCAGCAATTTGAGCTAACAGATTTTCAGTGTTTGTGTTTGTGTGTGCGCTCACCTGAATATCTCTCCTGTTTGATTCACTCAACTCACGTGCATGCGTATCTCTCAATATAATTGCTCGTGAGGAGTCTTCCTGATGCTGATCTTATGTACCTGCATTTAAAATCACCCTAGCCTCTTCAAGAGAGGTCAGTGGTGGTGCAATGGGAATTCGTGAGTCTGGATCCTCAGTCAAACATATCATTTCATGTGAAATAGATGTCTGAATTGCTTCAGGGATAGATTGACCGAGTTGCCCTCCACTTTCTCCAGATAAATATGCGAGTGGAGAATCCCGTGAGGGAGCCAGAGGTGTTGGATCTGGGAGGGGAGAAAATGACTCTATTAAAGGTGGCTGAGAGTCAGATTTTCCCTCAGAAGCATGTGACTGCTCTTCTGCCGTAACTATGGCAGGCACTGTAACCGACTCTATGTGCACTCCTCGCTCCGTGTCCTGAGTATCATCTACTGGTCTGTATGCTTCCATTATGAATAATGGAATTGTGCTTGACTCAGTACAGGATGCCATGGCCCTATGGCGAATTTCAATAGATTCATCCTGTTGAGAGAATGTTTCTAGTAACTGTTCAGTGGCCATTTCAAAGTCCATGTCCTGTTGGGAGGACAAGGATGGGCTTTCAGATGCCTCAGTAAATGTTCTCCTTTTCTTGGGTGGAGGCAGAGCTGAGGGTTCATTCACATCTACTAACAAACTACTTCCTACTAACCTTCTAGGCAACATTTTATACATTGGGGGAGAGGTTGAGATAGGTTGTGACTCTGTGTTTGGCTCTATGACCTGGGATTGAAGCTGTGGTTCTACAACTTCATGGTCAGTCCTATCAACTACTGGGGGTCTTTCAACAGAAGTAGGAATAGGTTGAGTTTGAGGAACTATTACCTGTAGAGGAAGAGCATCTGATGTTTGAGCCTGGGTGGTTTGAACCATTGGAGGTTAAGCTTGCTGTTCATGACCGGGAAGATTGAAGATAGGCAAAGGAATATAAGTGGCCATGAAAGTAGATACAAGTACTGGAACTTGCATGAATTTGAAAGTTGTGTCTTGGCGGGTGTAAATCTTTTTGCTTACTGGAGGGGGTTCGGTTACTGAGGAGTTAGCAAAAAGGGCTTTATGCTCAGGTGAGAGAATATGTTCTGATATGAGCATTAGAAAACGAGCATAGTAGCACGAGACCCTACGATTTGTAGAATGATCACGTAAAGCAGTAGTGAGACGTCTCAAAAGAATGGGTAAAAGTAGTTTGCCAAAATTGATCCTTTGATTGAAAACAACCGCAAGACCAATATACTGCAGAGTGGAAGTGATGTTGTGAAAGTTGGATTTAGTGCAGTTGGCAAACACTTTAGAAAGAGTATCGAAGAAAATGTCCCATTCAGAAACCAAATTGGATTTAGACAACTTGGTTAAATTAATCACCCCCTGATAGTGAATAGCATGGAAAAAGTTTGAAATATCATTTTCAGAGGGCAAATTACAGAAATTGTCCATAGGAAAATTTAACGCTCGATTGACGACTGTTTCATCAACTACATACTGTGTGTTTACCACGGTGAATGAAAAAGATTTAAAATCATCGGCCACAGTAGAGGTTGTGCAAATCAGTCTGAGCAGATCAACATTTAAAATCACATTTGATTTAATAGCAGAGCTAACAATCGAATGGTCATTTAAAAATCTAATCCATGGCTTAAATTTTTCTACATCACATTTATCTGGATTAAAATAACCAACAAGATTATGCGAAACAATTTGGAAATTGAGAGCCATTTTTAAAAATAATAATAAGACACACAATTTCAGAATTTTAAGAGTAATATTAAGAAAATTCGAATTAATTAAATTAATTTAATAATTCGAATTAAATCAATTATATTCAAAAAATTTAGAAAGAAATGTATCTCGTTAAAGTTCTTAACTCACAAAAGCAGATTTGAAAAAAAACGCACAAGACACCAAACAAAATTCAATAGAATTACCCAAAATCAAACAAACACAAATTGATTTTTTTTTAACAAAAAATCGACAGCACTTCTGTATGTATATACGTGTATGTATATATCACAGGAGTGATAATTTTTGTATGCTGAGTAAAAACTCGAGCAGGGAAGACAATGAAGGCTGTGAGTTTGATCGAATAGAGAGAGGGAGAGAGAGAGAGAGAGAAAAATAAGAGAGAAAAATAAAAACTGATGGAATTTGAAAGAGTACTGAGTGAATTAGAAAACAAAACAGAAGAAAACATTAAGTAGACAACTGGTATGACAATTCGGGATAGTCTTACCGATTGTCATACCGATAGTCATACAAGGCAAATTGAGAAAACAAAAACAAAATAAAAAAATAATAATATATAACTGGTATGACAATCTGATAGTCATACCGATTGTCATACCAGTACAAAATAAAACATAAAATATCTGATATTAATTTTATTACTGGCATGACAATCAATAGTCATACCGATTGTCTTGCCAGTTATAAAATTAAACTGAATTAAAAATAAACATGTATTTGTACTGGAATGACTTTCAGCAAGACAATTGGTACTGGAATGACTTTCAGCAAGACAATTTCAATTGTCTTGCCGATTGTCATTCAAGTATCAAATTAAAAAAAACAATATATATATATATTTTATAAACCAAATATAAACAGTTTTTAATCAAAAACAAATACAAACAGTTTTTAATAAAAACAGAAAACTATATATATACTAATATAAATATGGCAGAAAATATTTACACAATTAAAATATTTCAGAGATAATTATATTTTCAGTCCAAAAATAGATTTCTTTTGAATTTTAGCAAATAAATTTCATAGAAAAATATTTTTAGAGAAAATAAAATATTCTGAGACATTAAAATTAACAAGTTGAGTAAATAAATAAGATAAGATAATAAAAATTTACATAGAAATAAGCAAGAAATTTTGGAAAATGATAAAATAAATTTGCAAATGAATTTTTCATTTATGAAAAATTCATTTGTAAATTCACTCAAGAACATATTTCAGATATTCACAAGTTTAATCACTAAAGCTATTCAACATACCCAATTTACCAACTAATTTGGTAAATGTGGATTCATCAAGAGGTTTAGTGAAAATATCTGCTATTTGTTCTTCTGTTGGAACAAAAAATAGTTCAACAGTACCATTCATGACGTGCTCTCTAATAAAGTGATACCTGATATCAATGTGTTTGGTCCTTGTATGCTGCACAGGGTTGTTGGTGATGGCTATTGCACTTGTATTGTCACATAGAATAGGTATTTTGTTCAATACAGAGCCATAGTCCCGTAGCTGATTCATTCCTAATCCACAAGATCTGAGCACATCAGCTTCCAGCAGCAATATATTCAGCCTCGGCCGTTGAATTTGAAACTGTTTGCTGTTTCTTGCTGTACCATGCGACTAGTCTGCTACCTAGGAATTGACAACTCCCTGAGGTGCTTTTCCTATCAACAACACTTCCTGTGTAATCTGAATCTGTATATCCAACAAGGTTAAAAACAGATTCTTTAGGGTACCAAATACCTAGATTTGGTGTTCCCTTAAGATATCTTAAGATTCGTTTAACAGCAACGAGATGAATATCTCTAGGATCCGCTTGGAACCTTGCACATAAGCATGTAGCATACATAATATCTGGTCTACTTGCAGTAAGATAGAGTAACGAGCCAATCATACCTCTGTAGCTTGTGACATCTACCTTAATGGAGTTTTTACATGGTCCAAGCTTGACAGCTGTAGTTGACGAAGTCCTTGCTGATGCAGAATCCTCTAGATTATACTTTTTGAGGAGTTCCTTGAGATACTTGGATTGACAAATAAAAGTTCCATCTAACCTTTGATTTACTTGTAATCCAAGAAAGAACTTCAGCTCTCCCATCATGCTCATTTCAAATTTGCCGTGCATTAACTTAGCAAATCTCTTACAGAGATTATCATTAGTAGACCCAAATATTATATCATCCACATAGACTTGGACTAATATAGTATCATTCTTATGCTTTTTAGAAAAGAGAGTTTTGTCTATGACACCTCTAATAAAGCTATTTTCAATAAGAAATTCAGAGAGAGTGTCATACCATTTTCTCAGAGACTGTTTGAGTCCATAGATAGCCTTGAAAACAAAGTAGACAAAATCCAAATGATCTGGATCTTCAAAACCAGGAGGTTGCTCTACATATACCTCTTCATCCAGCTTTCCATTCATAAAGGCACTCTTGACATCCATTTGATAAACTTTAAAGTTAGAGAATGCTGTAAATGCCAGAAATATCCTGATGGCCTCTAGTCTAGCCACTGGAGCATAGGTTTCATCATAATCAATGCCTTCAGCTTGAGAATACCCTTTAACTACCAGTCTTACTTTGTTTCTTGTAACCACACCATCTTCATCTAGTTTATTCCTGAATACCCACCGAGTACCAACAACTTTCTTGTGTGTAGGTCTAGGTACCAGAGTCCAGACTTGTCGATGTTCAAACTGATTGAGTTCATCTTGCATAGCAATCACCCAATCTGGATCAGTCAGTGCTTCCTCAATCTTCTTAGGTTCCATCTCAGAAAGAAATCCTGAGAACAGACACTCATTTTGAGTAGCATGTCTAGTTCTGACTCCAACATCTGGATCACCAATAATTAACTCAAAAGGATGAGCTTTATTCCAGACAGTCTGTCTTGGAAGATTTGATCTTGATGATTTGCCTTGAAATTCATTGGGATGTTGTGTCCTACTAGTTGATCCTTCAGCATCTCCCCCTGATTTGTTGCCATGTTGACTTGAAGATTCTCCATCAGTAGCAGTGGTATCTCCATTGTTGCCAAAGTTTCCATCACCATTACCTTGAGTATCATCATGATTAACAGGTTCTTCACCAGCAACAATCTCAGGTTCTTGACCATGTTCTGATTCTGAATCTGACATATCATCAAACTTCAGTTTCTCATAAGGATCTTCAGTTTGGAAATTAGGGAGTTTAGTGTCATCAAATGTAACATTGACACTTTCAGTTACTTTTTGTTGATCAATGATATACACTCTGTATGATCTTCTTCCATATCCAACAAAAATACCCCCATATGCCTTTGCCTCGAATTTACCACGACGATCATCTCCATCCTTGAGCACGAAGCATCTGGCACCAAATACATGAAAGTATTTGATAGAAGGTTTCTATTTATTCAAAATCTCATAAGGAGTTTTCATGAAGTCTTTGTTGATTAGAGTTCGATTCTGAGTATAACATGCAGTATTGACAGCTTCATCCCAAAAGTACATTGGAAGACCTGATTCACTTAACATCATTCTTGCAGCTTCAATCAATGTACGATTCTTCCTTTCTACCACTCCATTTTGCTGAGGGGTTCTAGGAGCTGAAAATTGTCTGGTAATCCCTTTGTCTGTACAGAATCCATAGAGAAGTGAATTCTTGAATTCTGTTCCATTATCTGACCTTATTGCTCTAACAGGGACATTAGAATCTAACTCGATCAACTTGATATGATCAATCACAACTTGTGGTGTTTCATCCTTAGAGTGAAGGAATAAAACCCACGTATACTTGGAATAGTCATCAACTATCACAAGACAGTAACACTTCTTTGACATCGAAAGGACATTAACTGGTCCAAATAAATCCATGTGCAATAATTGCAGAACACCAGTTATGGAGGATGTGTCAGTCCCTCTGTGACTTGCTTTCTTTGACTTTCCTTTCTGGAAAGCCTCACATAGTCCTTCTGGGGAGAATTCCAGCTGAGGCCGACCTCTGACCAATTCTCTTTTGACAAGAGAATTCATTGTTTTGAAATTGAGATGAGAAAGTCTCTTGTGCCATAGCCAACTCTCATCTGACGATGCCTTTGCATAGAAACAATTGACTTCAGGATTCCTTCTAGAGTTCATGTCAGCTACGAACAGATTTCCTTTCTGGATTCCCATCAAGGAGGATTTTTCATTTTTCTTGTGCAGAATCTGACACTTTAGCTTGTCGAATAAAACATTGTAGCCGTTGTCACAGAACTGACTAATGCTAAGCAGATTGTGTTCAAGTCCTTGCACAACATACACATTTTCAATGATAACATTTCCAGCTAGCAAACAGCCATATCCCTCCATTAAACCTTTGTTGTTATCTCCAAAGGTAACCACTGGGCCAGCTTTCTCAACCATATTTGATAGCAGGGCTCTATCTCCGGTCATATGTCTTGACGATCCGCTGTCAAGAATCCACACTACCGGTTGTACCTATTTAATGCCCTCTTTTCTTGACGATGAGGTGTTTGCATCACTAGCCATGAGAGCAAGATTCCCAACTTCTTCATCTTCACTGTCAGTATCATCCCAGCTTCTTCCCTTTGTCAGGTAAGCCCTTTCAGATTTACTCTTCTGATTAGAATCGTAAGAGTTCTTCCTAACTTGTTTTGGCTTCCTGCATTATGTGGCAAAGTGTCCCAACTCATTGCAGTTGAAGCATTGAATGGTGCTTCGATCAACCATCCCTGTTTTGTACCCACCACTGCTGGTGTTAGAGGATGAAGATCCACCTTTCTGGAATCTATTGTAGTTGGACTTGTACTTGAACTTGGGATTCCTTTTGAATCTGACATTTGAGAATCTCTTGACAATCAGGGCCATTGACTCATCCTCCAATTGCTCCAGTTCTTCCAAGAAAAAAAAATCATCTCCTGATTGATTTGTAGTAGGAGGATCAAATTCTGCTACTATCACATTTTCTTCAACCTTGGAAGACTATACCATTCTTTCTGACTGTTGAGATTGTTGTCGATATTATGGTTGTTGTTGTTGTTCATCAGCTACTAGAGCAGTAGACGTGCTGACCACTCTTCCTTTCCCGTAAACTTCCTTCTGCTGAATCTGCTCCAACTCATAAGTCTTTAACACACCATAGAGCCTTTCCAAAGAAATCTCACTCAGATCTCTTGCTTCTCTTATGGCAGTGATTCTATGTTCGAGATGAGTTGGCAGTGTTAAAAGGAACTTTTTGTTGACCTCCCTGATGGAATAGTTGTTGGATTTTAATCACAGCGGAGGAATGGCAAAACACTTTTACACATACAAAATCCAAATAAAAGCATATAAATCGTGGTAAAAACGTAGGGATCAAATCTAACCTTTAAAATAATTCGGAGACAGCGATCAGAGATCCTTAGCAGTTGCTCCTCAAGTGTGAAGCACTCCACCGGTATCCACCAAGAAAACGATGTTAAGGAGGAGGAAGGAGGTGGAGAGAATTGGGTTTTCCAAACTTTTTGAGTTTTTGGGGTTCTTGGGTTAGAATAAAAATAGGGTTTATAATAGTGTATTTATAGGCAAAAATTTTAGCTGAAATTTTCCCATAAATATTATTATTATTATCCCATTTATTATTCTCATTAATAATTAAAACACCTTTTAATTATTAATCCTTTTTCTAAACACTTTAGAAATAATTCTCTCTCTTGATTTAATTTCCAAAAATTAAATCCTTAATTAATAATATTAAGAACTTTTCTTAATTAATTTATAATCAATTAAATCTCATTTAATCAATTATTAAATTTTCCAATTAATTATTTATTTCATAAATAAATAATTATCAACCATTATTAATTAACTCCTCCACCATTAAATCATTCTCTTTTTATGGTGTGACCCTGTAGGTTCAATATTAAGCCGGTAGTAGAAATAAATAATAATAAAACTATTTTATCATTATTTATATAAATTCTCTAATTTATTAAATATGATTATTAATTAATCACATTTATTCTACATCGTGAGTGATACTTCTCAGCATATCGCGACTATCCGGATAATATGAATTCACTGCTTAGAATACCAAGAACCTATTCAGTGAATAGTTACCGTACAACAAACTCCTTCTACCCTACAATGTCCCGATTAAATACAAGGCATGGATCTCGTGTCAAGCCTATCTGATTTAATCACTTGCTTACCATTTACTATGCGTAGTTCTATGCAAATTAGAAACTCCTTTCTAATTTCATTTACTCTGGCCAGAGATTCCTGAACTAGCATAAGTGGATCAGCCTTGAACATTCGCTTCCTTCACTAGAAGGGGTAGATCCTATATTGATCATACACTATCTTCGTGTACAAATTCCTATACCCAGTAGAGCCCTAATAATTGTCCCTGGAGACTAAGAACTAAACCAAAACATAGTTCAGTGTACACAAGATGACTATGATGACCTCAAGTCTAAGGATACTTGTATAACTATCACTATGTGAACAACTGCTGACATGTGAGTGAACTCCATCAGTTGTTCAGCTGTGCGAGTCATGTTCAGTGAACTTATTCCATAATAAGCACCTACATACTAGCTATATTGTCACCACACAAATGTCTATGAGAACAAACATCCTTCATAATGAAGCAAGCATAGTATGTACCGATCTCTGCGGATTATTAATTACCAGTTAGTAATCCTACGACCAGGAACTATTTAAGTTTAGAGTTATCATCTTTTAGGTCTCACTATTATGATCTCATCATAATCCATAAAAAGCTTTACTCTAAACTATGGTATATCTTATTTAAACACTTAAATAGATAAAGCCCGTAATAAAAATAAAACAAGTATTTTATTAATATCAATGAAATCAAAACAGATTACATAAAGAGTTATTCCTAAATCCTAATACATGATTGGACTTAGGACATATTCCTTTCAATCTCCCACTTGTACTAAAGCCAATCACTCTGGTATCTAATACCCATCTTGTCTTTATGACGATCAAAGTGACTTTCAGAAAGTAGCTTTGTGAGTGAGTCTGCTATGTTTTTATGTGTGTCAACTCTATTTCAATACAATACAAGAAATGTTACCGCGCTCCCACTAACCCTTTTGTAAACGCATGGTTCATCTACATTTTTGATAAAATCAAACTCTTTGATTGTCTCATCAAAACGAATGTTCCATCTTTCGAGAAGCTTGCTTTAAACCACATATGGTTCGCAGTAGCTTACACACTAGGCTTTCATTTCCCTTGGAAAGAAAACCATCTGGCTATATGCCAGATCTCATAGTCGTAGTAAGCAGCAATCGCAAGCAAAATCCGAACTGATTTTAACAGGGCTACAGGTAAAAGGTTTCATCAAAGTCAATCCATTTCCTTTGTTTGAATCCTTTTGCCAAAAGCCTGGCCTTAAAGGTCTCCACCTGGCCATCTGCTCTAATCATTCTTACGTATACCGTATACATAGATTCCATTCCGGATTTCATGGCACTTTGCCATTTCTCTGAGTCAACACTACTCATAGCCTCATTATAGGTCACAGGGTCGTCATCATCAATGATCGACAACTCATTGTCATTCTCAATGACAAGGCCATATTACCTCTCAGGTTGGCGAGACACTCTCCCTGACCTACGAATGGGCTGTTCCACAAAAGGTTGTTCAGTCAGAACAGGTGTTTCCACTTGATCCGTAGTAGTTTGTGCTTCTTGAACTTCATCAAGTTCAATTTTGCTCCCACTGTTTCCTTCAAGGATAAACTCCTTTTCCAAGAAGGTAGCATGTCTGGAGACAAACACCCGATGATTGGTGTAAAAGTAATACCCTAAAGTCTCTTTAGGATATCCCACAAAACTACATTTTACGGATCGATATTCCAGCTTATCTAGGTCAACTTTCTTGACATAAGCTGGACATCCCCAAATCTTAACGTATTTAAGACTCGGTTTCCTTTCTTTCCATATCTCATACGAATTTTGAGGAACAGATTTTGGAAGGCACCATATTCAGTAAATATGTTGAGGTTTCCAATGCATAACCCCATAGGAATACTGGAAGATTTGCATAGCTCATCATGGACCGAACTATGTCTAACAAAGTTCGATTTCTCCTTTCAGATACCAATCTGGAGGAGTCCACTGGGAGACTATACCATTTACTTTGAGATAATCTAGAAACACTCCATTAAAGTATTCACCACCTCGATCTGATCGAAGAGTTATAATACTATATTTGGTTGTTTCTCCACTTCATACTTATATTCTTTGAACTTTTCAAAGGCCTCAGACTTATGTTTCATCAAACACATATCTGAATCCAGATCTATCATCTATGAAAGTAATGAAGTATGAAAATCCACCCATGGCTTGCGTAGACATTGGTCCACATACATCTGTGTGTACCATTCCTAGCAAATTTGCAGCCCTCTCTCCATGTCTACTAAATGGAGACTGTAGTGCCACAATGAAGTGAGATTTTCATCATCCCTTTTCTTTTATTAGTTTGTTCAATCTGAAGTAAATTATGTCACATTTATACAGACCATTATTTAAAGTACCACGTCCATAAAGAATATTATCTCTAAGAATAGAACATTCATTATTCTCAATAATAAATGAAAATCCAGCCAAGTCTAACATGGGAATAATATTCCTCACAATCGAGGGAACAAAATAACAATTATTTAAAACAATAGTCTTGCCCATAGGCATATGTAAATGAAATGATTCTACATCTTCAGCAGCAACTCTTGCTCCATTTCCCATCAGTGGAATCACCTCCTCTTCCTCAAGAGTCCTACTTCTCCTTGGTCCCTGCAACAAATTACAGATTTGAGAACCACAGGCGGTATCTAATACCCAAGTAAAAATTTGATTTAATGACATATTCACTTCAATCATGAACATACCTGAATCAGAAGCGGTAGTCTCACTACCCTTCTTCTTCAATTCTGCAAGGTAAACCTTGCAGTTCCTCTTCCAGTGCCCCACCTTGTTACAGTGAAAGCAAACAACTTTGCTCTTGGGGTCTTCAGCTTTTGGTGGAACCGGCGTTTTCTCACCTACTTTCTTCTTCTTGGTAGGGTTCCTCTTCCTTTTCGTAGGATTGGAACCTTCACCAATTAGAAGAACAGAACTCTTCTTAGGGGGAAAATTCGATTCCACAGTTTTCAACATGTTGTGGAGTTCAGGCAGGCTGACATCCAACTTATTCATGTGAAAGCTCACAACAAACTGCGAGAACGAACTTGGAAGCGATTGCAAGACCAATTCTTGGCTCAGCTCCCCATCCATGGCAAAACTAAGTTGTCCAAGACGTTCAATCAAATTGATCATCTTAAGTACATGGTCATTCACAAATGATCCCTCAGACATCCTACAACCGAATAACTCCTTCGATATCTCATATCGAGCTGTCCTCCCTGCCACATCATACAACTCTTGTAGATGCACGAGGATAGTATGAGCATCCATATGCTCATGTTGCTTCTGTAGCTCAATGTTCATGGAAGCTAGCATGATGCATTGAGCAACATTTGCATCATCTATCCACTTACAATACATAACATGTTCATCATTATGTGCATCACTAGCAGGTTCAGTAGGCTTAGGTGAGTCAATCACGTATTCCAGCTTGTCAATCCTGAGAACAATTCTCAAGTTTCGAAGCCAGTCAGCATAATTAGGACCAGTCAATTTGTGAGCATCTAGTATGCTCCTGAGTGATAGTGCAGAAGACATAACGTACAAAGTAAATCTGTAAATGATAAACACATAACAACACTTAGCAAATATTTGATTTCATTTCAAAAACACTATATGAATCGGGTCTTTATTCATAAGTGGCTCCCACTAGTTTATCTAATTTATTCAACTCCCTACGTGAAAAATTAAGCATTCATAATGCTAGGGGGAATAGGGATCCTACATTCCATTACACAACCCCGGCTGTAGCACGAACCGCCATGTAATGTTCAATAGGCAGACAACTCTTGTCAATTACATCTTATGTTATTCCCTAATCAAACTTTAGCCTCTTGAATAATTGAGTCTCGGATGTGGCACGACAAACTCAATATTCTAAGTCATGTCTAACCCAACATTCCGTACAGTTGAATCAGTCCCCAAAGGCCCACGGCTGTAGCACGTACCGACCTTTAGATTCTTATTCAATGTACACATCTCTATGTAATAGACAAGTATTTCTTATTTCAAAATCAAAGCCCTCGGCTGTAGCACGAACCGACAATGATTCAAAGATAAGAACTACTTTCTATCATGGTGGAAGGCTATGACCGACACAAGCCCGTTGTGTCATTGGCCAATTACTACTTGATATTATTTAATTTTAGAGGGATTATATTATGTTACAATCATAATCATATTATAAAGAGATTCTTCCTTTTAAATTAAATATTTCAAATCAATAATCAATAATCAGATGATTCCCAGATCGGGTGGAGCATTGTCAAGAGGCGTCACTTAATAACCCTTTCTTACAGATAGAAATCTGTTGTTGACAGAATCATCCTTTCTCTCATATCAAAAATTCATATTCAATTACGTGTTTCACAAACACAAGAATCTCATGATTGTATTCATAATATTGTTATTAAGGTTATGAAACAATTTCACTATACTAGGTTCTCTAACAAACGCCTTATGTTCATTTAAGTTCACCTAAATCTATCATCGCATGATAAACTAAGCATATATCAAATATATAAACATGAATAAACATCAAGGTAGGCATGTTACATCATCTAGCATATTAGTCTAAGCATTATACATCTCTATGTATCACATGAAGCATTTAAAAGCAATTAAACAGTCAAAAACAGCTTTAAAACACTTCATGGAAATATAAACAGTTCAAAACTTTTATATAAACTAAAATTGATTACTCCATTAGATCTGTCTCGGAAAAATGAATCCAACGGTATATTGCACGCCCAAAACGGAGTTACGAAACTCCCAGAAAATCAATTTTAATGTAAACAGTCGGGCTGTAACGCATTACAGGAACGCGTTACAAGCCCTGTAACGCATTCCGGTGATGCGTTACAACCCTTTTAACCAATTAAAAGGTGTAACGCATTCCGTGAATGCGCCACAGGGTGTAACGCATTCCCGGAATGCGCGACACCCTTATTTTTTTTCTTTTTCAGCAGCCGTCGTTGCTTTCCTCGGAAAACGAGTCCGACATCTGTGTACCTATCTTCCCGTGCAATCACAGACAGCATGCAGACAAGCAACAGATGTACATATATATACTTACAAATAATATATATATATATGATTTATTTAATTACGAATTTAATTGTAAGAACTTCAAAAATTCATAATAAAAAATCTATACATCCTAAAATTATGAAAAAAATACCCAGACGATCTACAACACTTGTAGAACCCAGATCAACATTCAAAATTATTCTGAGAAACGATTTCTCATCAGACAAAATTAATCCATGATATAACTTGTAAAAATCATAATTAATTCATACAAGCACATAAAATTCTGAATTTTTTACCACAGATCTATATGCATACAACATATGCTCTGATACCATTGTTGGATTTTAATCGCAGCGGAGGCATGGCAAAACACTTTTACACATACAAAATCCAAATAAAAGCATATAAATCGTGGTAAAAACGTAGGGATTGAATCTAACCTTTAAAATAATTCAGAGACAACGATCAGAGATCCTTAGCAGTTGCTCCTCAAGTGTGAAGCACTCCACCGGTATCCACCAAGAAAACGATGTTAAGGAGGAGGAAGGAGGTGGAGAGAATTGGGTTTTCCAAACTTTTTGGGTTTTTGGGGTTCTCGGGTTAGAATAAAAATAGGGTTTATAATAGTGTATTTATAGGCAAAATTTTTAGCTGAAATTTTCCCATAAATATTATTATTATTATCCCATTTATTATTTTCATTAATAATTAAAACACCTTTTAATTATTAATCCTTTTTCTAAACACTTTAGAAATAATTCTCTCTCTTGATTTAATTTCCAAAAATTAAATCCTTAATTAATAATATTAAGAATTTTTCTTAATTAATTAATAATCAATTAAATCTAATTTAATCAATTATTAAATTTTCCAATTAATTATTTATTTCATAAATAAATAATTATCAGCCATTATTAATTAATTCCTCCACCATTAAATCATTCTCTTTTTATGGTGTGACCATGTAGGTTCAATATTAAGCCGGTAGTAGAAATAAATAATAATAAAACTATTTTATCATTATTTATATAAATTCTCTAATTTATTAAATATGATTAATTAATTAATCACATTTATTCTACATCGTGAGGGATACTTCTCAGCATATCGCGACTATCCGGATAATATGAATTCACTGCTTAGAATACCAAGAACCTATTCAGTGAATAGTTACCGTACAATAAACTCCTTCTACCCTACAATGTCCCGATTAAATACAAGGCATGGATCTCGTGTCAAGCCTATCTAATTTAATCACTTGCTTACCATTTACTATGCGTAGTTGTATACAAATTAGAAACTCCCTTCTAATTTCATTTACTCTGGCCAGAGATTCCTGAACTAGCATAAGTGGATCAGCCTTGAACATTCGCTTCCTTCACTGGAAGGGGTAGATCCTATATTTATCACACACTATCTTCGTGTACAAATTCCTATACCCAGTAGAGCCCTAATAATTGTCCCTGGAGACTAAGAACTAAACCAAAGCATAGTTCAGTGTACACAAGATGACTATGATGACCTCAAGTCTAAGGATACTTGTACAACTGTCACTATGTGAACAACTGCTGACACGTGAGTGAACTCCATCAGTTGTTCAGCTGTGCGAGTCATGTTCAGTGAACTTATTCCATAATAAGCACCTACATACTAGCTATAGTGTCACCACACAAATGTCTATGAGAACAGACATCCTTCATAATGAAGCAAGCATAGTATGTACCGATCTCTGCGGATTATTAATTACCAGTTAGTAATCCTACGACCAGGAACTATTTAAGTTTAGAGTTATTATCTTTTAGGTCTCACTATTATGATCTCATCATAATCCATAAAAAGCTTTACTCTAAACTATGGTATATCTTATTTAAACACTTAAATAAATAAAGCCCGTAATAAAAACAAAACAAGTCTTTTATTAATATCAATGAAATCAAAACAGATTACATAAAGAGTTATTCCTAAATCCTAATACATGATTGGACTTAGGACATATTCCTTTCAATAGTATTTACCATTAATGTTCAGGTAGTTGATCAATGCATTGTACCTCTCAAACACTTCAGTGATTCCTTCTCCTGGATTGGATTTAAAGTATTCATACTCAGAGGTTAGGATTTCTAACTTGTTCTCCCTAACTTCCTCTGTGCCTTCATTAATAACCTCAATAGTTTCCCAGATATGTTTGGAATCTTTACAGTTCATCACATGTCTATTCATCAAGGGATCAAGGGAATCTACTAACATTAATTGAAGGCTAGCATCCAGGGAGGCTTCTTCTTTTTTAGTAGGAGAAAAATCCTCAGGATCTTTCACATAAGTTCTTGCTTTGGTAATCACCACATCATTTTCTATTACCTCTGGTTCAATAACCATCGGAATTTTAGGACCCTTCTTTAACACTTCCAGATATTTGGAATTTGCAACTTGTAAAAACAATAGCATCTTCTTCTTCCACATAACATAATTTTCTTTATCGAATAGTGGAATTTTAACGGTTCTAACTTTTTGTGTAGTCATTATGAATTTTTAAGTAAATAAAAATTCAAGGAGTGAAAGAAACACAAAAGTCTAGGATCTTGATTTGTTCGTTAATCAGAAGGCTCTGATACCAATTGTTAGGTCTCAATATGTTTGTAGAAGGGGGGTTGAATATAAACAATACCGTTTAATCGAATAAAATGCGGAATAAAAAAGTGAAACAAGATTCAAGTTAAATAAATTATTATTAAACTTGAAAGGTGTTACAACAACGGTATCATTTACAAGGGATTAATCTCAAATCAATTATCACAAATCTAGAATAAATTCGACATGAACTTTTTCTATTTTTGCAATAAAAAGATCAAATGCTAAAAGCGATTTGAGATTAAGTTCTAGGGATTTCGATCCGCTAGCTAGTTACACAAGAACAAGAAAGGTATTTCTAGTGGATTGGATTTAACAATAAATACTAGAAATAAATAATCTGTGAATTTGTAATAAATTCTCTGCAGGTTTCTTTTGTTCTATGTTCTGCTGAATGATATTCAATACTCTGCTGTCTTTTTAATGATCTGCTTCTGTTGGTTTTGTAAACAAAACACTTCTATTGAATCAGTAAGACTTTCGGCAAGACAATTCTTTTGGCTCAGCATGACAATCCTTTTAAATGGTAAGACTTTCGGTAGGACTATCAAATGAACTAGCAAGACTATCCTCCTCCCAGTGTAACTTTCGGCAAGACAATTATTTGTACTAGCATGACTTTCGGTATGACCATCAATTGTCATACCGATTGTCATATTAGTACAATCAGATTGACTTGTTGAATTTAAATAGATTTTAATCCAATTTAAATTCTGAAAAACCTTAATATTAATTCTGAATTAATTAATCAATTAATTCAATTAATCAATAAATTAATCTTTACAGATATAATTTATTTTCTTAATTAAATTATATGACTTAATTAATTAATAGAGAATTAATACTAATCTGGAGCAGCAACCATTCTTCTGAAAATCTCTGTCAATTATGAATCAATTCCATCACTTCAATGTTGACACTCAATGTACTGTCTGGTTCATGAGTGACTAACTTCCGTGACGTTTCTTCATGCCTTGACTTTGATACTCTTGATTTTCTTCACACTAAATCCTTGTAATTAATTGATACCCTGACGAGATCTTTGTCACTTGATTAAATCCACAATCTTGATTTATATCACTGAGGCTTGATCAATTTCTTGAGCTTCTTCCAGTGAATTAAGTCATCAAGTCTGTAGAAGAACAATGTTACTTAATCCTTTGACATGTGTTACTATAAGAGATCTCTCTGACGATAGAACCACTATTTACTTGTTACATCCTTATTTGAGTTGAGTTAAATCCTCGAATAAACAAATAGGCTATGACATATGCCTTTCAGTTATTTAAGTCGAGACCCTTAGAAACAGCTCCCAAACCGGCTAATGCATCGACTTGTACATTATTCTCTCTTGGAAATTGTTGTATGTTGAAAGTGTCAAAGTAATTCGTCAATCTCTTGGTGATGTCCAAGTATGTGATCATTTTAGGATTCTTAGCTTCATAGGAACCTTTGACATGATTAACAATTAACAATGAATCACAGTTTAAATCAATGTTTCTGACCTTCATGTCCTTAGCATTCATGAGCCCCACAATCAGAGCTTCATACTTGGCTTCATTATTGGTGGCTTTGAAGTCGCAGTATATTGAATATGCTCTCATATCCCCCTGTGGCGATTTGAGTACAAGCCCCAATCCCGTTCCATTTATATTTGAAGCTCCATCAGTATACAATGTTCATGGCTTGGTGTCCACCCTTGAAATGACTCGTTGAAACTCCTCCTCGGCTGTCTTTATTTGGCTTGGACTGAAATCATCCACAAAGTTAGCTAGAGCTTGTGATTTTATAGCACTTCTTGTATCATATGTGATTTCGTAAGTGCTCAGTCGTATGCCCATTTTGCATCCTTCCCGTTAAGTCAGGTATACTCAAGACAGTTCTCAAGGGAAAGTTCGTCATGACGTGTATTTTGTGTGATTCAAAATAATGTCTTAGTTTAGTAGATGTCATGGCCAATGAAAGCACCAATTTTTCCAGAGACATGTACCTTGTTTCCGCATCAACTAGGCTTTTGCTGACATAATAAATAGGCAACTTGACACCTTCACTTTCTTTAATGAGCACTCCACTCACATCATGATCTGTAACAGACAAGTAAACATAAAGGTCCTCTCCTTGAAGAGGCTTAGACAAGAGTGGATGAGCAGTGAGATATTCCTTCAGGTTGTGAAGTGTATCTTCATATTTTTCTGACCACATGAACCCCTTATTTTCCTTAAAACATTGTAAAATAGTTTACGTCTGTCCGATGATCGTGAGATGAACCTGTTCAAGGTTGCAACTCTTCCCGTCGGTTTCTGGACATCTTTAACGTTCGATGGGCTCTTTAACTCGAAAATTTCCTTAATCTGTTATGTGCTAGCCTCAATGCCCCTCCCAGTCACCACGTGTCCGAGGAACTTTTCTGACGACACATCAAATTTACATTTAGACAGGTTCTGCTTCATGTTGTATGATCCCAATATGTCGAACACCTCTTGTAGGTCGTGAACGTGATTTTCAGCATTTACATATTTGACCACCATGTCATCAATGTAAACTTCCATTATTTTTCCTATCAGCTCCTTGAACATCTTGTTAACAAGCCTTTGAAATATAGCCCCGCGTTGCGTATTCCTAAAGGCATGGCCAAGTAACAATAAATCCCCCTGTCTGTAATGAATGATGCCTTTTCGCAATCAGACGGCTCCATTTGAATTTGATTAAAACCACTTGAGGCGTCCAAAAATGTAAGCAATTCATGTCCAGCCGTTGATTCCACTATGGTGTCAGTGTGGGGTAGTGGATAGGGGTCCTTAGGACAAGTTTTGTTCAAGTCCATATAGTCGACACAAACTCTCCATTTCCCATTCTTTTTCTGTACTATGATAACATTTGTTAGCCACTCGGGGTAGTCAGCCTCCTATATCATCCCAGTCTTCATAAGCCTATCGACTTCATTATTGATAATTTTATTTCTCTCCGCCGTAAATTTCCTTCTTTTCTGTTGAACAGGAGTGTAGCTAGGATCAACATTTAACTTGTATGTGATGACACTTGGGTCTATTCCTGTTATGTCATCATGTTCCCATGCGAATGCATCCAACCTCATAGTCAAGAAATTCACCAAATTTGCCTCGATTATTGGTGACATATTCTCTCCTATTAACACTTTCTTGTCTCCCGTCTAAGTCGACTTCAGCTAATTTCTCAGGTCCTATGACTATAATTACAGGTGTATCATTTCCATGATGTTGGACATTTGGTTCCAGACATGTTTTGTAACATTCACGCGCCATATCTTGATCCCCTCATATCTCCTGGGGTCCCCATGGTATTAAGAAATTGAGAACTTGATGGTATGTCGATGGTACAGCCTTCAAATTGTGAATCCAAGACCTTCCCATGATTATATTGTATATCAAATCGACGTCTATTATGCAAAATTTTCTAAAATATTAACTCATTATGCATACGTACGCAATGTAATTTCACCCAATGTATGTTTGGTTTCTCCCCTAAATCCCCCTAATATTGTCGATTTATTAATTATATCACTTTCTGCCAAACCAATTTATTTCAACATACTTAACATTATGATATTGGCAGCGCTCCCGTTGTCAACTAGTATTCTCTTGATCAGGAAATTCCCCACAGGGAGTGAGATGACAAGTCCATCTTTTTGTGGTTCTCGAATACTTCTTTTATCTGACTCGTCAAATATCAAAGATGGTAGAGTATTACGACTAACTCCTACCTGAGTAACTCGTATGCCTATCTCTCTAACCACCCTTTTAGCTTGCCAATATGTCGACCAACACAATTCAGAACCACCTACAATGAAGTTAATTACTTTATGAATTGGTGATGGTGGTGGTTGTCTTACTGTTGTCGTGTTGTTGCCATTGGGTGACTTGTCTCTCCTGACGTAAGACGTCCTTTTAGATATCATGAACTCATTTAGATATCCTTTCTTGGTCAAGAATTGTAGCTCTTTTCTTATGGCCACACAATCATAAGCTTTACATTTATAATCTCCATGATAATCATACCATAGTTTGGAATTTGGATTTGCTTTTGGCGTGTTGCTCTTTGTTGGTCATTTGACTATATCTCCCAATTTGGTGAATTCCTTCATCATAGCCGACGGTGTTATTGTGAAACCGTAGATGTCATATGTTGGTGGCAGGTTGAGATCCTTTCTCCAATCGCTACGTTCCTTCTTTTTCCAACTGCTACATTCTCGTGTTGTGTTGACATAAACTTCATCTCTAGTGGGCCTTGAATGGGGTTTGAATTTCCTGGACCGTGGCATCATAATCTTTCTCAAAGGCCTGTAATATTTCACATCATCCACCATCCTGTCTTCTTCCAACTCACATGTGCCATAGTTTTATCTTGTACGTCATCCATAGTTCTACATGGATACTTTGTCAATTCTTCATTAAGTGGAGATTCTCTTTCTAATCCCCTCATGAATGCTTCAATGGCTGTTGGTAAGACATTATCACCCTCGCGGCACTTGAGTATACTCTTAAAACCTCATCGGGACTTCTGTTAACCATTAACTCTCCTAAAACATCGTGTATTCCAGCCCGAAGTTCCACTGCACGTTCATTCAACGTCGCAGCTGATGATGGTCACCTTCTCTCTATTGAATCACGTCAGGTAGTCACGTAGTGGTTCTCTATGACGCTGTACAATCTTGTACAAATCACTGGTGGTCTTCTCGAACACTCTGCTACTAGAAAATTGCATGTTGAATGCGTCTTCTAGGTTGGCAAATGTCTTAATACTCATGTATGGAAGATTTATGAACCATTGTAAGGCTGGTCCTAACAAGGTAGAATCAAAGCCCTTGCACATACAATCTTCCTTCAAGTCACGTGTGATAGGTATCGTAAACATTCATTGCTTATATTATGCGATGTGTTCCAATTGATCCCTAGTATCGTCATAAGGCATCATTTAGGCACCGTGAAGCGTTTCAGTATCTCTACCAAAGCAATGTTGTCGTGAAAAGGAGAATCAATGTAGCTTGTAGGAGTCACTTTCTTTAATGGTTTTGGGATACCAGGGATTCTTTCAATTAAGTCCCTCACTTTTTGTAATTCTCTTTCGAATTCCTCTACAATTTGGTTTCGAGACCTTGTACTCCTGTGACGTGATCTCCTTCTATCACTAACCCCATCTCGATCCTCACGATCATTATAATATTGCTCTTCTCGTTGTCTTTCAATATCATCATCGTAATTTGGTATGTTCTCTATATCTTCAATCTCAATGACATCATCAGTACACTTTGTTGGCCCTTCATGTTGATCTCATTTCTCGGCATCATACATGTCCAAATGTCTAACCACACTTGGGATCGTCTTCTTTGTTGCAGACTTGGTTTTGGATTTAGCCGTGGTTAGTTCTTTCTTTAATGTCTCAATTTCAGAATGTATCTTCTCCATCGCATCTTGTAGTTTTTTCAACGTTGCTGTCATCTCTTTGTTGCCCTCAGCCTCAGCTCCTTGATTGGTAACTTGTTCTTCAATATTGTTCCCTGTCATTGTAGTGATTCAACCTAACTCTTAGCAAGTTTCCCACAGACAACGCCAATTATTTTTACCTAAATTTGTAGGTTAAATTCTAAGGATGGTGGATTATTTAATTAGAGTAATGCAACTAAACTATGAACAATGTAAATGAAAATGACACGAGAGATTGGTGACGCGGAAAATCCAAGAACGGGAAAAAACCGTGGGTGGGATTGTGTACCCAACCTAAATGAAATCCACTATATGTTTAGCCATAATTACAAGGGGTTTGCTTCGATAAATGATCCTTATCTAATAACACGACTAATACAATATATGTTTTCTTTAGTTGTAATTATGAAATATGTGTGGTAGTATGTTATTGGATGAGTTTGTTCTTATTCCTCTCGGATGAAGAACTCGAGCTAGTGTTTGTGTCTCGTGTGGTTGCAGTCTATCCTCGTTCTATGTGTATGCATGGCTTATATGTTCCCCCCCTTTCCGTAGTTATCTTCCTTCTCAATTCAGATTAGCTTTCCTTATTTTCTCATTATTTCCTTCTTTTTCTCCAACTTCCCCTCCTTTTTCTCCCGCCTCGAGATATGGTTGTTATGGTCATAGTAATGCTCGACTATTTCTCCTTTGGACTCGGACCAAGTCCTATGGTTCCTTTGGTCGTTGCCATCGTGTTTTGTTGATGTCTAGGTCACCTACTTAACTCTCCTTGCATTGCTACTCATTGATCCCTTGAACCTATCTTGTCATGTCCAAAAATCCCGATATAACATATGGCACTTTAGTTCAAGTTGAACACCTTGTGTTATCTCCTCCCCCTCTTACTGTTAGTTCATCTGTTGTTATATCTATGCTAGAAGCAAAACTTGACGCGTTTATACTTAAGATGTGAAAGAAGTTGGATCCTGACAACAAAAATAGAAGTTGGATGAGACTGTAGAAGATAACAAGTTTCAGAAGGACTTGGTTTTAGGGCTTCAAACTCCCACTTTTACTCGATCTAGACCTTTTCCAACCACTCCAACTCATGAATATGTCAATCTTCTTACTGATTAACAAGATTTATGTGCTTTTGTAGGTAAGAAGCTGGCTAAGGAACATGGACCGTAAAAGATGCTTGTAAGAAATGTTAGATATATTTGATAATGTCATGTCTAATATGATTTGTGTTTAGTTTTCAGTTCTTACTTAAACAGGACAAATCAGTACTTAAATGGAAATTAGCACTTATACTGAAGACAGAACTTAAATTATCACTACTTAAGGTTCAGGAGATATTTATTAGGAGATAATATCAGGACTTAAGGAAACTTTCAGATAAGGAAGGCGGCTGATTGAAAGGAAAGAAGATTAAGACAAACGCAAGAAGAGATATGCATGAAGAAGGAATTCTATGAAGAATAGAATACTTGGAAGAAAAGATAACTGATTGATATATTTTAGGAAGCAGAATTATATTCCAAATCAATTAGTGATTATCTTGTAACTGTGTAGTATATAAACACAGACATAGGGTTTACACTATAAGTGTTATCATTATCAAAAAATAATATTCATTGTAACGCAAGCAGCTCTCGTGATAATTTGTTCATCACTGAGAGAGGACAGTTCTACATTGTAACAGAGTTTAATAAAGTTTGTTTTCTGTTACTTGTGTTCATTGAATTCGATTTGATTGTGATATACACTGTATTCAACCCCCTTCTATAGTGTGTGTGACCTAACAAGTGGTATCAGAGCTATCTGTTAACACACAAACAGTTTAAGATCTAAAAATAATCATGTCTGAAGCAGAAACTCCAACCAAGCCCACCAAAACTGAAGAACCTCCAAAGACTCAAATCTATAGTCGATATGAGGCTATTAGAGTTCCCATACTGAAACCATCTGAATATCCCATATGGAAGGTAAGGATGACTATGTTTCTGGAAGCTACAGATCCAGAATATCTTGACAGAATCAATGAAGGACATCACAAGCCAACCAAACTCGCTGTTGTAGTTGCAGGTGAAGAAGCAAAGTATGTACCAAAGGAGAAGAGTGATTACACTGCTGAAGATATCGCATCAATTGCTAAGGATGCTAAGGTACGACACTTGCTGCATAGTGCCATTGATAATGTAATGTCAAACAGGGTAATTAACTGCAAGACTGCAAAGGAGATATGGGATGCCTTGGAGATAAGATGCCAGGGAACAGATTCGATTAAGAAGAACAGGAAGACTATACTCACTCAAGAGTATGAACACTTTGAATCAAAGCCTAATGAGTCATTGACTGATTTATATGACAGATTTGCCAAACTCTTGAATGATTTGTCACTAGTTGATAAGGAGTATGATCTTGAAGATTCAAATCTTAAATTCCTGTTAGCTCTTCCTGAAAGTTGGGATTTAAAGGCCACAATTATAAGAGACAACTATAATCTTGAAGAAACAACTATTGATGAAATTTATGGGATGCTCAAGACTCATGAACTTGAGATGGAACAAAGAAGCAAGTGGAAAGGAGGAAAGTCAAGAACAGTTGCTCTTAAGGCTGAGGAAGAATCCCCCAAAGCAGCTACCTCAAGGAAAGACAAGGGAAAAGCGCTCATCACAAAGTCTGATACTGAGTCATCAAGTTCTGATAGTGATGATGACTCAGAAACTGAAAGCTTGCCTGGGATGGATGCTGATGAAGAGATGATGAAGCTGTGTGTTCTTATGGTGAAAGGAATCACAAAGATTGCATACAGAAAGTTTAGAAAAGGAAAGAAATTTTCCAGGAAAGGTGCAAGTTCTGATAAGAAGAGTTTCAGAAAATCTGAAGGCAAAGGAGGGAAGTCTGACAGAGGAGATTACAGAAATGTCAAATGCTACAACTGTGGTGAGAAAGGCCACATATCTCCTGATTGCAAGAAAGTGAAGAGTGACAAAGGCAAGGCTCTTGTCACAAAGAAGAAAAGCTGGATAGACACTTCAGATTTTGAAAGTGAGGTGAACTATGCCTTGATGGCAAATGCTGATAGCAGCTCTGAAGCTGCTGAGTTAAAGGTACCTCAAACTACTTATGCCTTTCATACTGATGATATTAATGAGTTGAGAAGATATCTTAAAACCATGTTCATTAGTTATAGAGATCAAACTTTAACATGTGAAAGATTAACTTCTGAAAATATTGCTTGCAAAAAGAGGAATGATTATTTAGAAAAAGAGTTAGTCATGTTCCATCAAACTCAGAAAGATAGAGATGATGCCTTCTATGTTAGGGATGAAGTACTTAAAATGAATGAATCTCTAAAAACTGAGTTAGAAAAGGAAAGAGAGATTATCAGGACTTGGACTAACTCTGGAAGAACAACTCAGAATCTGTTAAGGAATGGAAACTGGAAAGGGGGCTTAGGTTATGGAGATGACAAGAATGATAAAGGAACTGTAGAAATTAGGCCTATAGTTGTTAAACCAAAGCCAAAGATAAAACATGTTAAGTTTGTAGCTGTAAAGTCTGATACTGAGAAATCAGAAGTTAAAAAGGAATTAACTTCTGACAAACTAAAACAGGAAAAGCCAACTGAAGTTAACGTAGGCTTAATGACAAAGAAGCAGCTTAAGCATAAGCTGAAAGATGTTAAGAATTTAAACAAGGTAAAGTCACCTAGGAAAAATAGGAATGGAAAGGAAGGTGGGAATAAAATCAATGATTATAAGCCTGCTCCTAATGCTCCTAGAAAAACATGTCATAACTGTGGAAGTTCTAACCATCTGGCTTCTTTTTGCAGGAAGAATAAGAACATAAACTCCCTACCTTCAAAGTCAGGAGTTAAGAGTCAGTCTGTTAAAATATAGGCCACAAAATTCTTGTTTTCATTGTGGTAGTTTATGGCATTCCATTTATACTTGTAAGGAATATCATAGTTTGTACTATGATTATTATCAAATAAAACCTTCTTTAAAGAAAGTTATCATTGTTCCTTCTAGTGTAAGTACTGATACAAAGTCTGATAGTGTAAATGCTGATAAGAAAAATGTTAACATAAACTCTAATGCTAAATCCGCTGCAAATGTTAACAAACTTAATAAGGACAAAGGATCCAAGCAAGTCTGGATCCTTAAAACTAATCATTAGTGGTCTTTGTGATTGCAGGGCAACAAGAAAAATATCCTAATTCTGGACAGTGGATGTTCAGGACATATGACTGGAAATAAAGCCCTGCTATCAGACTTTGTAGAGAAAGCTGGCCCAAGTGTTTCTTATGGAGATGGCAACATTGGAAAAACACTGGGATATGGCAATATCAATCTTGGGAATGTCATCATTAAAGAAGTAGCTCTGGTCTCAGGACTTAAACACAATCTGCTCAGTGTTAGTCAAATCTGTGACAGAGGTTATCATGTGGATTTCTTTGAAGAACACTGTGAAGTTGTAAGCAAATCTACAGGCAAAGTTGTTCTGAAAGGATATAGGCATGGTAACATTTATGAAGCCAAGCTTTCAACAAGTACTGATGGTTCTGCAATCTGTCTGTTGAGTAGAGCATCAATTGAAGAAAGCTGGAATTGGCACAAGAAACTCTCTCATATAAATTTCAACAATATAAATGAACTGGTCAAGAAAGATCTTGTGAGAGGACTGCCAAAGTCAGTATTTGCTCCTGATGGCCTTTGTGATTCATGTCAGAAGGCTAAACAAAGAAAATCTTCATTCAAGAACAAGACTGAATCATCAATTCTTGAGCCTTATCACCTACTACATGTTGATCTATTTGGTCCAGTGAATGTCATTTCTATTGCAAAGAAGAAATATGTTATGGTTATAGTGGATGAGTTCACCAGATACACATGGGTGTATTTCTTGCACACAAAAAGTGAAACTGCATCTATCTTGATTGATCATGTCAAGCAACTGGATAAATTGGTCAAAGATTCAGTGAAGATCATAAGAAGTGATAATGGCACTGAGTTCAAGAATTTGATAATGGAAGAGTTCTGCAAAGACCATGGAATCAAGCAGGAATTTTCTGCTCCTAGAACTCCACAGCAAAATGGAGTGGTTGAAAGAAAGAATAGAACTCTTATCGAAGCTGCACGAACAATGCTTGATGAAGCAAAGCTACCAACCTATTTTTGGGCTGAAGCTGTGCAGACTGCTTGTTTTACTCAGAATGCAACACTCATTAACAAGCATGGAAAGACACCATATGAGATGGTGAAGAAAAAGAAGCCAAATCTAAAGTATTTTCATGTATTTGGATGCAAGTGTTTTGTTCTTAAGACTCACCCTGAATAGCTATCCAAATTTGATTTAAAAGCTGATGAAGGAATTTTTGTTGGATATCCACTTTCCACAAAAGCCTTCAAAGTCTATAATTTAAGAACAAGGGTTGTCATGGAATCTATCAATATCTCCTTTGATGATAAGAAGATTACTGGACTTGAAGATTTCAATGATCATGATCAGCTGAGATTTGAAAATGAAGACTTAAATTATGATACTGACAGTCTAAATCCTGATACTGCAAACTCTAATGGATTAAACTCTGATGTTATTGAAACTGTGGTGTCTACGCCACAGGAAGATGCACCTGTGCAGGGGGAGCATACTGAAGATAAAACCACATCTCAAGAAGCATCAGAACATACAACTGGCTCTTCAAGTTCTGATTCATCAAGTTCTGATAAGCCAAGTTCTGATAATAATGAAAACTTAAATTCTGAAGGATCCAACTCAGAGAGCATAGTTTCAGGGGGAGCATCAGAAAATGTTGATGAAGACAGCATGGATCATGGGGGAGCATCCAGTTCTAGAGAAAACCTTTCATCTGCAAGGAAGTGGACTAAATCACATACACCTGATTTAATAATTGGAAATCGTGATGCAGGTGTCAGAACTAGAACAGCTACTTCAAGTGAATGTCTCTATAATTCTTTTCTTTCTCAGACTAAACTAAAGAAAGTGGAAGAAGCTCTTCAAGATGCTGATTGGGTGCAAGCAATGCAGGAAGAGTTAAATGAATTTGAAAGAAACAAAGTCTGGACCCTAGTGCCAAGACCAAAGAACAGATCTGTTGTTGGTACAAAGTGGGTGTTCAGAAACAAAACTGATAGTGATGGCATAATTACAAGGAATAAAGCAAGGCTGGTTGCAAAAGAATATTCTCAACATGAGGGAATTGATTATGATGAAACATTTGCACCAGTTGCTAGATTGGAAGCCATAAGGATATTTTTGGCTTATGCTACTCACAAAAAGTTTACTGTCTTTCAAATGGACGTGAAAAGTGCTTTTCTCAATGGAGAATTGGAAGAGGAAGTATATGTTGAACAACCTCCAGGTTTTATAGATTCCAAATTTCCAAATCATGTCTACAGGCTTGATAAAACACTTTATGGCCTTAAGCAAGCTCCAAGAGCATGGTATGAGACTTTACCTCAGTTTCTTCTGGAAAGTGGATTTAACAGAGGAACTATTGACAAAACACTGTTCTACCTTAACCATGGAAAGGACTTACTTTTGGTGCAGATATATGTTGATGATATCATTTTTGGTTCTACAAATGACAAACTTTGTAAGAAGTTTGCCAAACTGATGTAGTCAAGATATCAAATGAGTATGATGGGGGAACTTAGCTATTTTCTGGGCCTTCAAGTCAAGCAGAATGAAGAAGGCACTTTTATTTGTCAATCCAAGTACACCAGAAATTTGCTGAAGAAATTTGGAATGCAAGATTGTTCAAGTGCATCCACTCACATGGCCACTGCAATAAAATTGGATAAGGATATTAGTAAATCAGTAGATATTACTGATTACAGAGGTATGATTAGCTCTCTACTCTATCTAACTGCTAGTAGACCTGATATCATGTATGATACCTGTCTTTGTGCAAGATTTCAAGCAGATCCAAGAGAACCTCACTTAACAGCAGTGAAAAGAATTTTCAAGTATCTTAAGGGAACAGCTAATCTGGGATTGTGGTATCCTAGAGAATCAGACTTTAAACTAATAGGTTACTCAGATGCAGATTTTGCAGGATGCAAAATTGACAGGAAAAGCACAAGTGGAAGCTGCCAATTTCTTGGAGGCAGATTGGTTTCTTGGTTTAGCAAGAAATAAAAGTCAATTTCCACATCAACTACATAAGCAGAGTACATTGCTGCAGGAAGCTGTTGTGCACAGATTCTTTGGATGAAGAATCAGTTACTGGATTATGGGTTAACATACTTTAAAATCCCTATTTACTGTGATAATCAAAGTGCTATTGCTATACCAGGTAATCCAGTTCAACATTCAATGACAAAGCACATCAGCATTAGGTACCACTTCATAAGGGAACATGTGGATGAACGTACAGTGGAATTGCACTTTGTTCCAACAGATCAACAACTAGCAGATATCTTCACAAAACCATTGTGTGAAGCTACTTTTACAAGATTGGTAAATAAACTTGGAATGGTTTCAGGTTCTTTCTCTAAATCTGCTTAGTTTTTGTTCTGATACATCAGATTTTATGATTA